>NW_026624381.1:54809-81567 GCF_030028575.1 Malurus melanocephalus
GATGGGATGGGACGGGACGGGACGGGACGGGACGGGATGGGATGGGATGGGGCAGGAGATGACCCCGAGGGAGGGGACACCCTGAGGGCCAGGACAGGACCTCTGGGCTCCCCCAGAGCTCAGTGGTGGTACATCCCTGCAGGGAACAAGGGAGCTGTGGGCGTSTCCTTCCTTTTCAACGGGACCTCCTTTGGCTTTGTCAACTGCCACCTGGCCTCAGGCAGCGAGAAGACCCACAGGTGACACAGGGACGGGGAGGATGGGGCTGCCCCGGGGCAGGTGGGTGTCTCAGGGGAGCCCTGAGTGGCTGTGGGGCTGCCCCTGTCCCCAGCAGGGTGAGGTGTCCCCAGAGTGGCTCACACAGTGCTGCCATCCCCCTCCACAGGCGTAACCAGAACTACAGTGACATCCTGCACTCCCTGGCCCTGGGGGACAAACGTCTGGGGGGCTTCGACCTCACCCTGCGCTTCACCCACCTCTTCTGGTTCGGGGACCTCAACTACCGCCTGGACATGGACGTGCAGGTGGGACCCCACAGGGGCCACGCTGGGGACAGGGGGGGAGAGGAGCCCTGGGGTCACTGTCCCTTCTTCTGGTACAGGACATCCTCACCCATGTAGTCAAGAAGGAGTTTCAAACCCTCCTGGCTCTCGACCAGCTTAACCTGGAGCGGGAGAAGAACAAGGTGTTCCTGCGGTTCAGTGAGTGTGGGGACAAGGGCGCTGCTCCTCCTGCTGAGACAATGGCACCAGGGACCCCACAGCCTCCCCTGTGTCACCTCCAGCCACCTCGGGGGTCCCCTGTCCTGGCACAGCCCTGCACAAAGTGCTCAGAGCCTGAGCTTTGGGTGTGTGCCACGTCAGGGGTGGCTCCATCAGCGTGAGCCTCCTGAAGGGACCAGRACACCCCATGGGGACAGGCAGGGACCCCCATGCCACCTGAGTGTCTTGATTCCAGGTGAAGGGGACATCTCCTTCCCACCCACGTACCGCTACGAGCGGGGCACCCGGGATACCTACGTGTGGCAGAAGTCCAAACCCACSGGGGTGAGTTCCAGGAGCTTCCCTGTCCAAGGAGGACATCTCTGGGGACAGGGACAGCAGGGTGCCACAGTTCCATTAGCCTGTTCCCTCCCAAAATGGGAGGAGAAAACTCASTTTTTGGGGTGCTGGGATGCTCTTCTGGGCTGGGGGAGCCAGACTCGAGAGGCCACTGTCGAGAACCAGTCGCTTTCCCCCTTTCTAGATGCGGATCAATGTCCCCTCGTGGTGTGACCGCATCCTGTGGAAGTCACACCCTGAGACCCACGTGGTCTGTAACACCTACGGTGAGTGAGACCCTGGGGACAGAGCAGCAGGGGGTGGCCAGCACTGCCCAGGACACCGGGGCTTTGGGACTGTCCCCAGCTGCCTCTCCTGCCACACAGGCTGCACCGATGACATCGTGACCAGYGACCACTCGCCCGTCTTTGCCACCTTCGAGGTGGGAGTGACGTCGCAGTTCGTGCCCAAGGAGGGTAAGGGCTGGGGTCTGTCACCCCCTGGGCCCGGTTTGGGGTGAGCCCCAGCACGCTCTGAGCTGGCAGGACCTGCCCGCAGCTCCTGGYTCCAGCCCCGAGGCGCTGGCCTGCATCGAGTGGGAGAGCATCGAGGTGATCCTGAAAACCACGAGCCGCAGCAAGTGCTACATCGAGTTCCACTCCTACTGCCTGGAGGGTGAGGGGGTGCCCGGGTGCTGGGGGTGGCTGTGGGGCTGAGCCGGCCTGGCTGGAGCTGTGGCCCCCTCTGTCCTGCACAGAGATGCAGCGGAGCGGGGAGAACACCCTCCAGAACTGTGACATCCCTGGATTCCTCAAGCTGAGCTGGTCCTCCAAGCATCTGCCTGTGGTGCGCCGCCCTGGAGCATCCTCATCCCTCCTCTTCCCCATTCCTCTATACCCTGAACCCCAAGGGGGGCTGGAGCTGCCGCCACCCCCCAGCGCAGAGCCACCCTATGCTCCCCACCCTGCAGCAGCTCCCCTGAGCACCCCCTCTCTGTGCACAGCTGCACCCCATCCTGCCCGACCTGGAGTACCTGGGGGACCAGCACCTGCTCCTCAGCATCAAGGGCGTGGAGAGCTGCGAGTCCTACGGTACGTGGGGATGGTGGCACCACGGAGGCGYGGGGGTGCCAAGCGCAGCCCCCCAGGTAACAAACAGGCGGCTGGGTGTGAGGTTTGGCAGCTGGAGCTCGGCACACACCCTGCTCCGGGTGCCGCCCCACACGGGGGGTTCCCGTGCCCCCCGCGCCCCGGAGCTGACGCTGTGCCCGCAGGTGAGTGCTGCCTCGCCCTGAGGTCAGCCATCGGCACCACGGCCCAGCAGTTCGAGACCTTCCTGTTCCACCGCGGGGAGGAGACGGGCTCCGTGCGCGGCTGGATGCGGGTCCGGGTCCCCCGGGGCCGGTGCGGCACCCGCGAGAGGCTCTACGGTAACGGCGGCGTCCCGCAGCCCCCTCCCTGTGCCCTGGGACACCTTGGGCAGCATCGCCCCCCTGGCTCCGGGCCCTGGGGTGAGGCCAGACCTCGGTGCCTTTGCAGAGTGGATCAGCTTCGAGGAGGAGGAGGATGCCGAGCCGGCGGCAGACACCCCGATGTGCCCCAAGCCAGCCCCGCAGCGCCTCAGGTACCCCGGGTGGGCTCAGCCCTGCCGGAGCCCCACGGCCAAGGGATGCTGAACCTTTTCCTCTCCGTGCTCCGCAGGAGCCGCCCCCGCAGCCTCCCGGAGCCGACCGCGGGCTACACCAACCCCGCTTACTTCATCTTCGAGGGTGTCCCCAACGCGCGGGTCCCGGYCCCCGGAGAAGCCCCCACCAAGCCCGCAGAGGGTCCGGCCGGGGGTCAGCGGCGCTGGAGCCCCCCTGGGCCGCGTGTGCCGTTGTCCTCCGAGGAGGAGCCGCGGGGTGGCCGGCCCCGCTGTGGGCCACCGAGCCCATCCCCTGGGCACCCACGCAGCCCGCCCCGCGGGGGCCACCACAAGAGACCCAAATCGGCCATCCTGACGAGGGACACGGCGGCGCTGGGCGACTGCTCGCTGTGTGTGGCCACCCACCCGAGCCAGCCGGACCAGGTGTCACCGCAGTGCAGGGGGGACAGGCAGGAGGTGCCACTGCGCCAGAGCCACCACGCCCTGCAGCCGCCGCCGCGGCCCTGCCGGGAGGTGCCGAGGCCRCCGGGGAAATGGGGAGCGCCGGGGGGTTCGGAGCTGGAGGCTCAGCCCCCTCCGCCAGCCGAGCCGCAGCCTGCCAGGATGTAGCGACATCCTGTGCCCATCCTGTGCCCACCCTGTGCTCCCTCCAGCCCGGCTCGGACGGTGTTCCATCAGGATTTTCCCTTCAGGACAGCCCCCGAGGCTGCTGCGCTGGTTCCCGACGGGATTCCCTTTGCTGTCACCGGCCAGAATAAAGCGTCAGGGACCGGGTGCGTGTTTGCACATCTGGTTCTGTGCGAGGGCCGCGAGGGAAGGAATCGAGTCAGGGGGGGAAGACACCGGCTCCCGGCGTGCTGGATGCTCCAGGGCATTGCCCCGGGCTTCCCCTGCTCCACGGGAATCCTGCACGCCCCAAGCCTGGAGGCTGCCCTTGCCCATCGCAAAACTGACGGRTGTCACAGCCCGTGACCCGCCCGCTCTGCCCGGCACAGGGAGCGGGRCACCTCCCCAAAGTCACCCGGCAGTGTCGCGGCTGTCCGCCACGCGAGGTGGCCCCGGTGCTGGGGACACGATGCCCGGACTGGCCTCAAGGTGGCAGTGGCCACCTTTGTCCTGAGGATTGCCCTGCAGGGCTGGGGGCCAGCGGGCACTGCGGGACCCAGAGGGGCAAGGGGGCTGCCCTGGGGCGGGAAAGGGGCCAGGGGCTCAAGGGATGGGGGCTATGACCCTCGTGGGTGAGGGATGATTATCCCCACGAGTGAGGGGCCGTGGTCCCCGTGGGCAGAGGGACACAACCCACGGATGAGGGATTATGGACCTTGTGGGCGAGTGACCGTGGTCCCCGTGCGTGGAGGGATGTGGTCGCCATGGGCAGAGGGACACGGTGCCCAAGGATGAGGGGCTGTGCCCTCGTGGTTGAGGGGGCGTGGTTCTCCTGGGGAAAGGGCTGTGACCTCATGGGAGAGGCCAGCATGCCCCATATCCCGGGGCTGCAGGTGGCCCAAAACCTGCGAGGGCAGGAGAGGGATGGGAGCACAGTGGGGCCGAGCCCTGCGGCAGCTCCTGCCTCCGCCTCSGCCCGCCTCCAGCCCTGCCTTCCCCGGGCACTTTGCTCCCGGCCGCGGGAAGCGGGAGCGGGCACACTCGGCACGGCAGGGCACGGCCAGGGCTGCCCGCAGCCCCCCGGCATGGCCCCGTTCCGCGTGGGGAACAGGAGCTCCCCGTGGGGGCCCCACTCCTGAGAGCCGCCCAGGTGTGCAGGTGAGCCGGGACCTGTCACCTSTTTGGTGACAGCYGGGACAGCCCCTGTTTGGTGACAGCCGGGACAGCCCCTGTTTGGTGACAGCCGGGACAGCCCTGCCATGGTCACGCAGTCCCAACAGGGCTCCGGGGGCGAAGGGCAGAGCTGGGACCTGCAGGGCTGGGTGGGTGCGGGGTGGGGGTCAACCAGTCCTCACCATCCCTCCACCATCCCCAAATCCCTCCGTACATCCTSCTCCTTAACATGCCACCTCTTTCCTCTGTCACSGAGAGCCTTCATCCTTCCCAGTGTRGCCCCCTCCTCTCCCTTCACCCTCCYCTGCATCCCCCAAATCTCTGTCTCCTCACGGTGAGATTCTGCCCTGGTGCTGTCACTGACACCGTGGGCTCCTGCCCATTCCCAGCGAGGGGGGGACAGGGACAGCCCGGCCAAGGGTGGAAGGGAACCCTCACCCCCACCATGCCCAGGGTCACCTCAGGCCAGAGGATGGGGTGGACAGCGAGGGAAACRCCCGACCTCACTGGTGTCCCCGGGGAGGTGTCCCGGCAGAGCGTGCCTTGGCTGCTCTTCCAGGGAAGGGAAGGATTGGAATTAGGTCACATCCCCTTGTGCCGGGGCTTTGGCTGCACCAACCACGTGGCGATTAGGGACAAGGGTCCTTCTGCAGGATGTTTTGCATAATTTCCCCTTGTTTTGCAATTTCCAAGGGCTTAGGAGAGGAGAAAAGCCCTGTTTTTCCCGTGCTCCAGCAGCAGCCGGTCCCAGGCTCACCCATCCCTTGGCAGCTGCTCCAAAATCTGCTCTTGCCTGCCCTCTCCGAGCTCCTGCCTGCTGCTCCATCATCCCCAGCACCACAATTCCCATCCTGTCCCACTTTGGCAGGACTTTGGCTCCGTGGCACAGTCTGCTYTGGTGTTGTCCTGCTCATCAGTGCCTTTCCAACACCTCCACAAAACCCCATGGCTGGGGGATCCCACAGATCCCACAGGGAACGGTGCTGCCAGCGGGGCCAAAGGCCAGTCCTGGCCGGGCACATCTGCAGGACCAGGAGCCAGGGAAAAGCTGCCATTCCTGTGGCCAAGGGCATCACGTGCCCCCAGCGTGTGGCCCCAAGGCTGGTCCCTCCCCCTTCCTGCTGGCCCCTGGCTATTGCTGTGTTTTCCAGGACCTCTCTCTGTTTCCTGGGGAACACGAGGGGCACCATCCCTGGGACATGTGCCTGCCACCCCAGCATTCCTTGTGCATCCACAAAATGGGCAGAACAGGAGTGGGCATCACCTCCCCTGCTCCAAGTCCTCTTCCTGCAGCACCTTCCATCCCCCTGCTCCACCATTCTTCCCCTGCAGTGCCTTCCATCTCCTGCTCCAACAGTCAGTCCTGACTCTCGGCTTACACCTTGATTCCTCTTCAAAAGCCCACAGCCAAAGGCAGTTTTGCTCGGAATGTCAGCAAAGAATGGGAATGGGGCTGGTGGTGATGTATCCTCAGGCTGGTGGACTGATGGGATTCAATAATTTCAACCACTGACTTTGGTTGTGACTGAGAAAGCAGGAACCCTGTGGGGATATAACTTGCCAAATGTCATCTTCTGCATTTGTGTTTTTCGGTGGTTATCCTCAAAGGAATGTGCTTGGGAATGGTTAAATCCTGCTGCTGACTGTGCTGCCAGAAGCTGGGTYCCCGTGCTCTCCTCTGAGCAGTTCAGCACTCCACAACTGTTTAGGATTTTTCCTTGTGTATTTCTCACACTTGATTATTCATTTTTATCTGCTGTCTTCCCCATATCTTAATTGTTTGGTGGACTATGTCATCGACWCTGATTTTGGAATCTGAACCTGCAGCAGCTCCGCTCTGGTCAGGCTCAAGGCTTTGTGCTCCCTTGCAYTTAGAGGCTGGAAGATGAAACCAAATCTGCTGGTCCCTCGTGTCCTCAGCAGCTTGGGGACACATGGCTRTGGGGCCAGGACCACCACTGGCACCTCTTTCAAGCTGAGGTTTTCCTACCACCTGCTTTCCCTCCTGGTTCTGCGAAAACAAACCAAGTTCTCCTCAMTGTTAATGTTTGATCAGGACCTGCCTGTTGCTCTCTGAACTCGTCCCTGCAATAAAGGCGGGAGCTGTGGCGGGCCAGGAGCCGCAGGGTGTTGGATGTGGGCCCGGAGCTCAGCCCGCAACTCAAACAGAGCCCCGGGAGTGCGGCTGGAGGGGCCTGGCCCCGCTGTCCCATCTGCCTGCTGAGTCATTTATGAGCATCTCTGTCAACCCTGGGTGTCTGTCCAGGCAGGGCGTGGCAGGGATGATCCCATGGACACACCCTACAGGACACTCCTRCCGGGAGCAGCCTGCACATCTTCACAGCCCACGGAATCAGAAGGGGGATGATGAGGGAGCCAAGGGATGAAGGAACCAGAGAGGATGTGTCCTTCCTCCTCGTAGCAYCAGTTCCAGCTAACAGGCATCCCTGAGCCCTCTTCCACCCATCACCTCCTGAGTGAGCTCTGGACAAAAGGAACTGGAGATGCTCCAGCATTCTCTCCATCAAATACGGTTTTGGCTACACGCTCATCTCCAGCAGCAGCACAGCAGCTCCTGCTCCCAGGTTACTCATCCAAACATCCATCCTCCATTGAAGGAATCGTTTCACCAGGGATGGTGCAGGGTGTGGAGAGGTCAAGGCACAGGCAGCCCTCACCGGTCCTTTGCTGGACACCATGGTGGTGGCAGAAGCTCCCTTTTCCCTCTGAACTTTGACACCTTGTCCTCAGGCCGATTTCCCAGGAGGACACAGATCCCAGCCTTTGATCCTAACACCGTGCAGGAGGGACTGTCCTGCCTGCCTTGTGAACTCGCTCTGCCTCAAGCTGGGACTTTGCTCAGCAGCTCCTCTCCACGGGGCTCAGCTCATCCCTCCCCGATGGAGAACACCCTGCAGCCGGCGGCTCCTCGCTGTCCGGGGACATCTCTCCCAAAGGCTCCTTTAACAGCCCCCCYAGGATTTCTCTGGGCTGCAGCATGCCCCCAGACAATCCTTTCTTCTGCCGCCTTTCTTGTCCCAAGGAGCCCTCGGGGAGCAGCGGCATTGTCAGGATGGTGCCAATTAGGCTGAGGCAGCTTCCAAGAGGCTGTGCTGGCCGCGGCCCGGGGGCTGCTGGTGCTCATCAAGGTCTCATTGTTCRGCTGTTCATTGGTCATTGGTTTCACCATTCGTGGGGCTCTGTCCCCGGAGTGGGGACTCTGTCCCCKGCACCCTCCTGGCTCTGCGCGGCATGTCCCTGCACTGCCTCAAAGGGATGATTAATGAGTGATTAATGAGTGTTTAATGCCTGTCAGTGCAGGGGCTGCAGAGGGGAGGCTTTGCCGAGCTGTCCCCGCCCCGGGCTCCCCACAAAACCCGAACGCGCGAGCTGAGAAAARCCAGAGAACCATCAAAGTGGCTGGAGCTCCTGGAGGGGGAGAAAATCTGGCAGCTTTGGCTCCTGTCCACGCTTTGTGCCTGACAATGGTCGGGAGCAGTGACTGATGTGCTTTTCTGAACTGCTCCCTAGGTCTGGCTGGCAGAACATGGCCACTCCAGTGAGGACGTTCCCACTTGCCCCGTGGACACCGACACCATCTCCGTGGCCGGGAGGGAACACCACGACAGCGCCCGAGGCCAAGTGCGTCTTCAACGAGGAGTTCAAGTTCATCCTGCTGCCCGTCTCCTACGGCATCGTCTTCGTGGTGGGGCTGCCCCTCAACTCCTGGGCCCTGTGGGTGTTCATCTCCAGGATGAGGCCCTGGAACGCCACCACCACCTACATGGTCAACCTGGCTCTGTCGGACACGCTCTACGTGCTGTCCCTGCCCACGCTGGTCTATTACTACGCCGACCGGAACAATTGGCCCTTTGGGACGGGGCTGTGCAAGATCGTGAGGTTCCTCTTCTACGCCAACCTCTACAGCAGCATCCTGTTCCTCACGTGCATCAGCGTGCACCGCTACATGGGCATCTGCCACCCCATCCGCTCCCTCAAGTGGGTGAAGACCAAGCACGCCCGCATCATCTGCGTGGCCGCCTGGCTCGTGGTCACCATCTGCCTCATCCCCAACCTCATCTTCGTCACCACCAGCTCCAAGGGCAACATCACCCTGTGCCACGACACCACCAGGCCCGAGGAGTTCGACCACTACGTGCACTACAGCTCCTCCGTCATGACCCTGCTCTTCGGGGTGCCCTTCCTGGTCATCGTCCTGTGCTACTGCCTGATGGCCAAGCGGCTCTGCAAGTCCAGCTTCTCCAGCCCCGGCCTCCGSATGCCCTCCTACAAGAGGCGCTCCATCAAGATGATCATCGTGGTGCTCRTCGTCTTCGCCATCTGCTTCGTGCCCTTCCACATCACCCGCACCCTCTAYTACACCTCCCGCTACTTCCAGGCTGACTGCCGGACCCTCAACATCATCAACTTCACCTACAAGATCACGCGGCCCCTGGCCAGCATCAACAGCTGCCTCGACCCCATCCTCTACTTCATGGCCGGGGACAAGTACCGGGGGCGGCTGCGCCGGGGGGCTGCCCAGCGCCTCCGGCCCGTGCCCACCCTGGACCTGGCCCTGGTGTCACCCTTCACAGACACCGTCACGGACGGCAGCCACATCGCCAGCGTCACCCGAGGGACGGGGACCGCGCGGRGCGGGGCTGGCTGCTGAGCAGGTTCCATAAGCTCAGCCCTGGGCTCCAGGAGCTGCTGCCCCTCAGGGCTCTGTGTGGACACTCCCAGGTGCCCTGACCTGAGCTGTCCCTGCCCAGCCCTGCAGGGCTGAGGGCTGGAGGCCACGGGCTTGTCCCAGCCCTGCCCTGGGATGCCARTGGGAGGAGGGTGCTTGTGCTGGTCAGGGCAGGAGGGTCGCCAGGCACTCATGGGAATGGGAAAGACACTGAGGAGGATATTTCGGGGCAGCAGGCTGGTGTTTCCCATCCTGGGGACACATGGGACTGACAAGTGACTGAAGAGAAGGGACACTGGTGCCTCCCCAGGCAGGCACAGCTCTTCCCAGTGACTCAACGGTGACATGCAGGGACCAGACTGAACCTGGGGCCAGAGCCCATGCCAGGCAGGTTCTCAGAGATGTCCCTGTCACAGTGCTGGCCTKGGCAGAGGGGGAGGGACATGGCTTGGGGTGCTCTCTGCCCATCACCCCCAATAAAGYCCCTTCCCCTCTCTACACTCAGGCCTGTTTCTCCCTGCAGCAGAGAGAAGACAGACAAGACACTCACCYCCACCCCAGAGAAAATCCACTGGGGTAGGTCCGGAGGGATGAGCCGGAGCTCCTGTGGTGACGGGAAGGTTCTTGGGAATTTCCCTTTATGGGTGTTTGCTCCTCAAATGTTTACCCAGCCCTGTTGTTTGACCAAGTGCCTGCGCAGAGCAGTGCTCTGAGATTGATATCAGTGCTGTTGACTCTCCCACACCAGCCTGGCAGGAACGGGACAGGGACAGGGCTGTCCCCACACAGGGGGCCCCAGGAGTGGCYGTTCCCATTGCTCCCTGCCAGTTCATGCCTAAGAAAGGGGCACCAGGAGCATCATTGGGGTGTCACCACCCAGTCACAGCACTGGTCACACACAGCCACATCCCACAGGAGCTGGTCAGGGGAAGGAGAGGGCCCCAGGGATGGTGATCCCAGCCCCACATCCCCATCCCACCAGASAGCCCCTCACTCACCACTGAGCCGAGAGCAGAGAGCAGGAGAATTCCCTCCTGAGCCCAGTTAAACCAGTAAGGGCTGTCCCTCGCCTCCCATTATATCCAAAATGGTCCAGCTGCATCTGGGAGCTGCCCCTGAGCTGTGTGAGGGCTCTGCCAAGCACAGCCYCAGCTGGAGATGGGATTGCCAGGGAGGGGACACACTGGGTGACAGGGACACCCACATGGGCAGTGCAAGGGTACGGACACAGCGCTGCCAATCCCAACCTCCRGAACACACACAGACAGGAGTAGGGAGGTTGGAAACCTGTATTGGGTATGGAGGTGGCAGGAAAGGCTCCACCAAGGCCACATAGTCCTGGCTCAGGCCATTTCCACATGTCCCCAAGTCCAAGAGTGACCCCCTTCCACCCCAGGGTGGGCTGTCCCCCCAGGCTGGTCCCACTTGCCATCAGGATGACACCCCAAAGACCCCATGTCAATCCCTCCTCCCATGACACCCCCTCCCTCAGCTTGTGGTGACCTGGTTATCCCAGGGGGACCGTGCCCATTGCTGGCCCCAGCCCCACACCAGCCCCTGCAGGGGACAGCTGTGTCACCCACAGCCCCTCCAAACCCCTTGCAAGGGGGAGCCTTCCCCAATCTCCCCCTCGCTTCCCCCTCTCCTCCCACCTCCTGCTCAGTCAGAGGAGCAGAGGGCTGGAGTGGGGACTGTCCCCYGCATGTCCCTCATGCCAGGCTGGCTGAAATCCCCCTGCAAGAGCCCTCCTGAGCCAGGCGGTGGCCGGCGCCGGTGACACTCAGAGGATGTGCAGCTCGTCTGACTCCGACAGCCCATACTTGGTCTTGTTCTCGTTGAAGAGCTTGAGGAGGGCTCGGATGTAGAGCTCGTGGTACCGATCCACCAGCTCCCGGCTGGGGTTCTCCACCCTGGGCACCGCCACCGGCTCCCCCACTGCCGGCAGGAAACGGGGTCAGGATGGTGGGGACACAACCTGGGAGGTGCCTTCTAGCACCATCCACTGTGGGGTGTCCCCTGTACCCCCACCGCGGGCACTGCCACTGGCTCCCCCACTGCCGGCAGGGAACGGGGTAAGGATTGTAGGGACACACTCAGCTTGGTGGGGACACAACACAGGAGGTGCCTTCTAGCACTATCCACTGTGGGGTGTCCCCTGTACCCCCACCGCGGGCACTGCCACTGGCTCCCCCACTGCCAGCAGGGGATGGGGTCAGGATTGTGGGGACACACTCAGCTTGGTGGGGACACAACCCAGGAGGTGCCTTTCATCACCACCCACCGTGGGGTGTCCCCTGTACCCCCACCCTGGGTCCCGCCGCTCACCCACGGTGGTGATGGGTCTGGAGTAGGGCAGGAAGCCGCGGGACTGGCTGGAGGTGAGGCCTCGGCCGTAGAACAGGCAGGGAGCGAAGCCCATCATCTTCTGGAAGCGCCGCTGGATGCTCCTCATCCAGCTGCCCTCCTCAAACACCACCTGGCGGAAAAGGTCGTTCTCCCCAAAGGAGAAGGATGGGACGAGGAAAGCCCTGCGGAGGGGACACGGTGAGTGGTGACGGGGTGCTGGGGACCCCCAGGAYCGCCGGGGGTGGCCGTGCTGGTGACCCAACCGTGACCCACCCGTGCCGCAGGGCCATGCGGACGAAGCCCTTGCGGTTCTTGAGGATGAGCGTGGTGACRCCGGGCCGGCAGGACAGCGACTCGGCCGCGCCGCCGATGACGATGGCCACCGCGTTGCCGGTGCCCTTCTGGGACAGCAGGTACSCGATGGCGCGGCGGGTCACCGGGCACAGCCCTGCGGCGGGACGGAGCACCGGGGMTGTGACACTGCAGTGCCCGGAGACCCGACAGGGATCCCCGAGGGACACCCCGAGTGATGGCACCTGGAGGGACCGGGGCAAGGACAGCGCAAGGGCTCCCTCTGCTGCGGGCAGGGCTGGGAAAGGTGCGGGGGACAGCGGCGAGGGCAGGGCGGGGACAAGGGACAGGCAGGGTGCGGGCAGGGTGGAGACAAGGTGCGGGTACGGTGAAGGTGGAGTTCAGGGAAGGTGCGGGCAGGGTGAAGGTGGAGTTCAGGGAAGGTGCGGGCAGGGTGAAGGTGGAGTTCAGGGAAGGTGCGGGCAGGGTGAAGGTGGAGTTCAGGAAAGGTGCGGGCAGGGTGAAGGTGGAGTTCAGGAAAGGTGCGGGCAGGGTGCGAGGTGTGGTGCAGCTGAAGCAGGGCGCAGGAAAGGCACCATCCCTGCCCTGCGTGCCCCAGGGAGCACCGTCACTCCTCAGAGGGACAGCGCATCGCTCCCGTGTTCCCTCAGAGGGATCAGGGCCCCTCTGCCCGGGGCACTGCGGGCACAGCCGGGCAGCAGCGGGGCGGGCAAGGGCTGGGGGCAGCCCCAGCAGGGCTGGGCAGGGCAGGCACCGCTCACCCCCACTCATCAGGTATTCCCGGAACACGGGCAGGCGAAAGTTTCCGGCCAGCGTGGTGAGGAAGGAGCGGATGCCCGGGAACAGCTCCTCGAAGCCCGTGGAGCCCGTGATGAAGTTGCAGAAGGCGCCGACGCAGAGGATGCCGTGCGGGTGGGAGCCGATGATGTAGTTGTGGCTGGGGGACAGGTCGTGTGTCTTCACCAGCTGCGGGGACAAAACGGGTCACGGCGACCTGACGGTGGCACCTCTTTTTGGGTGGTTCCAGCCCGTCCCGGCGCCGTACCTTCACCGGGAAATAATCCCGAAAGTGCTTCCACACGGTCCATCGCCGCAGGCACGGCAGCCTCCTGCCACCTGCAAAGCCCACGGGAGATGATGCCCAGCCCACCCCGGAGGGCAGCAGGATCCACGGAAATCTCCGCACGGACCTGCTGCATCCCTCTTCCCACCGCGGTGCTGATGATGTGGGAGCGGAGGGAGGAGCAGGGGGGATGTGTTGTTGGGAGGGACCTGGAGAAAGGGGGACCCCGCCCCCCATTTTGCTGCACAGCTGGGGGAAGTGGGGACCCGGCCACCTCACCTTTCTCCGGTGTGTCCCAGTCACAGATGATCCAGGCCAGGTAGAGCACGGGAATGAGCCAGAGGCTGGTGAAGAGCAGGTAGATGAGGAGCAGGAGGCTGACAGTTCCTGCGGGAGCCGGGCAGGGGGTCAGCGGGTGTGCGGCCCCCTCGGGCCCCCCGCAGCCCCCTACTCACTCACCCAGCAGCAGAAAGCTGAGCACCCACTGCAGCACGGCCAGGAKCTGGAGCACGGAGCGCACATCGCGCTGCGAGGGCCAGGGCACGGCTAGCAGCGTCCTCAGGGCAGTCTGGATGCTGGCCCGGCTGCCTGCGGGGAGGGGGATGCGGTCACCCTAGAATAGCGCGGCTCCTACACGGGCTGGGCCACCGGGGAGCACCCAGGGCTGCGGGCGGGAGGTGGGATGGGAGGGATGAGCAGTCGAGGGAGGAGGAATGGGATGGGATGGGGATGCTGATCCCCAGGGAGCTGTGCACCATGCCAGGAGGTGGCCCTGGRCAATCAGGGCTGTCCCCAGAGCAGGGAGCACCTGAGCTCCCCCAAACCCCAAAGCCCCATGCACCAGCGGGGCCGAGAGCAGCAGCACATCCCGCTCCATGCCCAKCTCCAAAGGACCATTCCTGTGCCCTCCTTGGGGTGCTCGGGTTCACAGGAGATTTGGGATTTGCTCCACTGGCACAGCAGGAAGGCACCACCCCCAGCAAATGCCAAGGCCAGCAGCAAGGCCGAGCCAGGGTGGCTGGGGGTGGCCATCCCGCTCTGTCCCCACAGGGACACGCCGGCAGCGCAGCCACTCCGCTCCCCCYGCCACCCCTTCCCTCCAGCCGACCTTGGTGAACCATTAACCTCCCCGGCTGGGAGCCAGGATCCAAACTCCAGGCACGGCCCCATCCCTGCTCCCCGAAACGGGCCCGAGGTGCCGGGCCTGCCAGCGCAGCGCTCCTGGCCAAAGGTCCCCCATGCMGAGACCACCCCAGAGAGCCACCCCAGAGTCACAAGAGCCTTGTTTTCTTGGGAAAACAGCCCCAAAATCTGCATGCTGGCCAGAAAGATGATCAGGGGGACACAGGAGCAGCCCTGTCCCGGTGGCTCCCCAAGCCAGGGATCCTCGGGTCAGAGAAGAACTACCAGCCCCTGGATCAGGAAGCTCAATCAGTTCAGTTCTTCCCAGCTCAATCCAAACCCGGAATGGGACAAGTGAGATAAACACTGGAGCCATCTCTGGCCCCCAGTCTGGGGSACTTTTGCAGTGGGGAATTTTTGTCCCTTTCTCTCGTGCAGCGTGCTGGGCTCTGAGCGATCTCTTCCACCTATCCCACACATCCTAAATCCCAGCCCCCTGCAGAACACACTCCCTTCTTTTCCCCAGGGAAGACACAGAGCTCTTCCCAGCAAACTTGTGCCCACCAAGCAGTTGCTTTTTAACATCCTTTTCCCAGCTCTCATTCCACAAACTCCATCAATGTCCAGACCACAGACAACAGAGAACACCCCAGGGCTTTGCTGCCAGCCCTGTCCACAGCAACAGGAGCCTACACAAAYGCAACATWTGGAATTTGTAGGAGCATCTTGTGKGTARCATTCCCAGATGTCRCCTSAAATCCCATCCCTGTGGAGCRACTGTGTGTTTTCCTGGGRAGTTATCCCCAAATCGYTCCCAACACCCCCTTTCTCCTCAGCACCCCCAAGCAACCACCAGCTCCTCACCTTGCTGGAGAATCAGAAACCATCCCCACCCGTTTTGGGAATCTCTTACCACTGAGATTTTTGGAGTAGGCTGCAATGATGGTTTTCATGGCGGCAGGAGCTCCGTGGTGCCGTGGGTGGGTGGAAAAGTGCATTTGGCAATCAGAGGGCGTTGGGTTGTGTATCCAGAGGCTTTAACCAGGTGACGCGAGGGACAGAGGCCCTGCCGAGGGGAGGGGACCTGCTCCAGCTGGGATTAGGAGCACACAGAGGAGCTGGTGGTCCCTGGAAGGGTCACAGGGAGGGTGAAGAGCTGCTGCCATGACGGGCGGTTGCTGCTCCTTGGAAAATCCCCACTGCTGGTGCTGGCAGGGGCTGAATTCCACTGGAAAAGGTCCTGCTGCATTCCCCTGGGAATGGTACCGTCCATGCTGGGGGTATGTCCCAAACACTGCCATGTGACAGCCCCAGAGCCACCCAAAAGTGTCATCCCAAAGCTCCACAGCCACCACAGCATTCCCACCTCTTCCAGCCCTGGGATGAGCACTCTGCCTCTTGCCCAGGAAGCCTGGACCACTGTCCGGAGAGGATTGGGGGAAAAAATGACAAGAAAGGGCAAAAGGAGCAGCACAGAGTCAGCACTGAGGTATGGCTTCAGGCCAACAGCCCAAGGAACRGTGAGAATCCACAGGGAATAAAGCCCTGAAGCTACTTCTCAGGATCCAGCTCTCCAGAGGTGCTCCTAGGAACTGCCCGTGTAGGAACGGGGTGAACACACCTGCAGGATTGTAGTGGCAAAGTAAGAAATGTTTCCTGGGAGATTTGGAACCCACAAACCCCTCTCGTGAATTGTAGGGACTCAGTAGCTGAGAGAAAGGACCACATTCCCTGCAGGTTTCCTGGATGTGGACCATTTCCAAGGACAGGGATTGCTGCATGGAAAACAGCTCTCCTGCAGCCCAGCTGTGCCCAAATCCTGCTATTGGGAAGGAAAACCCCAAAACCATTTCAGAGTCCCACTGTCCCAGGATAAGGAAGCACCATGGAGGTGACACCAAGTGCCAGCCGTGCTTTGCTTTTCCACCCCAGTATTTGGAATCCCATATATATTATATTCCCATATATATAATATATATAATACATAATACGTGTAATATATTACAAGAGGGTCTGGGATTCACCCTCTGGAAAAGTCTGGGATGAATAGCAAGGGRATTTCACAGCAAGAACCAGGCAACACAAAGAGAGTTTATTTTGCTTAAAATAGAGAGGAAAAAAAAAATAAATACATCCACCCACAAGGCAAAGAGCAGTTTCCAAATCCATGGAGCTCCCCTTGGAGGCTGCCTCCRCCTGGGAGGGCAGAGGGAGCTTGACCCTCATGGAGCTGCCCCTCAGAGCTCTGGGGCACCCCCAAAACAATGAGCACCCCCAGTCTGACATGGAATGCCAACCAAAGCCAGGGGGCACGTGTTCTCCTGCGATCCAAGGCTCCCAGGGAATTCCTGGCTGCTCCATCTATGTACATTGTATTCCCTCCTCCCTCTCCAGGTTGTTCTCCCAGGATCTCCTGCTGGCAGCCAGAGCWTCAGCCCATGTTGTGCCTGTTGCCGTAGCCCCGGGGGTGTGTGTCCTTCCAGTCATCCCAGTTCCGAGCTCTCTGAAGAGCTTCCTCATCATCCTCCTCCTCCTTTTTCTCCTGCTGCTGTTTCTGCAATTCCTCATCAACTGCACCTGCTGGAGGGGAGGGACAGGGAGGAGATCCAAGTTCTTCAAAGCCCTGCTGGGAGCTGGGCTTGCCAAACAGCAGGAGTGAGAATCATGGAATGGGCAGGGCTGGAAGGGATCTTAAAGCCCATCCAGTGCCACCTTCCATTATCYCAGGTTATTCCAAGCCCCATCCAACCTGGCCTTGGACACACCAAGCACAAACCCAGCTGTTTTCCTAATAAAGCTTGGATTCTTCCATAGTCAGGCCTGTTCCATASCCTGCACACATTCCTGTTCACCCACTCCCTCAAGAGGCTTCCCAAATCCCCTGTTCCTATCTCTGTTCCATACCTGAAGCCCTTTGTGGGGCGGACACAACTCCCTGCCTCCGGCGCTGCTCGTACCAGTCATCCACAGTCATGGTGGGCAGCCCGGGATAGCCAGCTCCAAAAACCCTGCAGTGGGACAAAACCAGCCAAAAACAGGCAATGAAACCCCCTGGAATGAGCAGGAAACAGGCAGAACGCACAGGGCTGTTCCATGATTCAATCTGTGCTAAGGATATAAGGATGACACAAGGAGGGCTCGAGGAAGGTTTTGGGGTGACCCAGTTATGATCTTCCCATGSCTGAGGGGAAGATGGGATAGTGCCTGGAGTGGCAGGAATGACGGGGAATGGCTCCCCACTGCCAGAGGGCAGAGTTAGATGGGGTATTGGGAAGGAATTCTTCCCTGGGAGAGTGGTAAAATACTGGCACAGGCTGCCCAGAGAAGCTGTGGCTGCCCCATCCCTGGAAGTGTCCAAGGCCAGGCCTTGGAGCAACCTGGGATAGGGAATGTGTCCCTAGGACACCCCTGGGAACTGAAGCAGATGCAAGAAAAGCTCAGTACAAATCGTGTCCCAAGCATGACAGGAAATCTGGTTCCTATCCCATTTTGTGCTTCAGAATTTCACCAGGTGGTAAAATTCCTGCAAGGATTTCAGGGTGCCACAAACTCAGGTRCAGACACGAAGGCACCACCGGGATWTCTGCACCTGATGGAATATTTAGGCCTGACATGAGAGCCCTGCCCCTAAGTGTGGTTGGATAATCCCAATCCCTACCTGGCCTGAGCAGCATCCCGGGTGAGGATGAAGGGTTTCATTGGAGCTCTGGCTGGCCGGGAAGGGCCGTGGGCTCCTGCTGAAGCCTGGGGATGCAAACAACAGTCACCAAGGAGTTGTGGGGATGAGGATTCCCCCTCTTTTTTCCACTCCAAAGTTATTCAAAATCTTGTAGAGGAACAACATCTCAGCTGTCAAATCAGTGGATGTCCACTAGGGCATCAGTGGATGCCCCTGGATTGTCTATCCTGGGGCATCTCTAATTTCCAAATTCAAGTGTTCTGCAGAATTTGGGATCTGCAGAACCCAGGAAAAGCTTTTGCACAGCCCAGCTCAGCTCTGATATTCCAAACTTCAGCATTCCACAGGCTGGGATTGCTAGCAATGCGAGGCAGCAGAGCCCACACAAAACTCAGAATTCAGAATGAAGCAAACCCCATCAGCTCATGCTGTGACCAAGCTCAATTCTAACCGGGAAAACACAGAATAAAACCCCAACTCTGCCAATGAATTCCTCTGGGATTCACCCCCCCATGCCCATCCCACAGCACCCAGATCCCAGGACAGCTCCTCACCTGCCGGGCTGCATCCCTGCTCCTGAGGATCACCAGCTCCTGGTCGATGCTGTCAATCTCCTCCAGGCTGGTGCCGATCCATTTCTGGATCTGGAGGATGTAAAACTCCCGGATCTGCTCCTCATCTGCTGTCCCGCTCTCCACAGAGCTGCTCATGGAGGCCAATTTGTTCTCCAGCTCCTTCTTCTGTTTGTATCTGGCTCAAACACAGCAAAAATCAGATCATGGAATTATTTTTCTCCAGCCCAGCCCAGCCCTGGTTGTCTTTACCACCCTTTCTAAGAGGTTCAGCACAATTTCATGCAGGTTGTGCTGGTTCCTGTTGGAATTTCAGCTTCTCCTGTCTGTTAAAAGCAGGTGTCAGATGAAATTAAATTCGATTTTATTCTTTTCCTAAACATTGAGGAATTCTTGGAAATTATGAAGCCTTCCTGGTAAAATAAGAAAGGCTGGAAACATCAGGCTCCTGGAGAAAGTAGGACTGAGAAACTCAACTGGTTTGAGTTCATTCCATGTCACACAAACAGAATAAAACACTTTTCCAGCTTCTATCTCAGGTGGTTTTGGGTGTGCAGGTGTTTTTTTAAATATAATTTTGGCTTTTTGGAGTTTTTGACCTATTCAGGAATTAGTTATTAAAGGGAAAAACTCCCTATATAATAATCTTCCATGGTAAATTTATTTTTACTTTCTCAGGAATTAGTTATTAAAGGGGAAGCTACTCCTATAAAACACTTCCAAATGAAATCCTTGTGTTCCCCCTTCCCTCAGTTTTTGTCACCTGAACAATGAGCAATAAGAACCAAGAAATTTTTGGGAGCTGAGAGGACAAGGAGCATAAAAGAGTAACTCTAAAATAGAAACCTTTCCCAATTAGAATATAATTCATATTTTGCTCTCTGGTTTTCTATCCAATTTAAGCAGGTCCAGCCTAATGTGGGCCTTTTAGTCCTGCTACAACGAGTAACTCAGTGGCCAAAATCCCAACCAAAGCACCTCTTTTTCAAACTCTAATGAGCCCAGTAGTAGGAAACTTCCAGTTTGGAAGTTTTTATGCGGTCAGCAATGATTAAAGAACTAATGATAAGGTTATTAAAGAGCTAATTATAAGTTTTTGAGCAGTTTTTTCTCAGAGACCAAAAACTGGAGACACAAATGCCCCACCCCAGCCCAACCCACTACATAATGGGCTGCACCTCTTCAAATGAGCATTTTATAATCAAACCATTCCAATGCCCAGGGAAGCTCTTCCCTGTCCAACCCTGCACTGCCTGAGCCTCCTGCTCCTCCCAGACTCACTCCCAAAGCCCTTCCCAGTGCACACAGAGCCCACCTTTCAATTTTGGCTGTCCTGCTCATGGCCATGGCCATCAGGTTGGGCTGGGCAGGGTCGCGGGGGGTCGGGGGGGCCCCAGCTCCCTCCTCGCTGGAGGTGCTGGGGGGCAGCTGGAAAGATCCCAGCCCGTAGTTCCTGCAGAGCTTGAGGAAGCGCAGGAAATGCTCCCGGGCGGTCTCCAGGTGCTCCATTCTCCTGCTCAGGTCCACCTGTTTCAGCGTCAGGGCACCCAGCAGTGCCGGCAGCAGCATAAATTTCAGATCGGCCGAGGCGACTTCCTCCAGTTCTTCATTCTCACTGTAAGGGAGAGACCGGGGAGTCCGGGAAAAGGAATGGGATGGGAAAGGGGTTGGAGTCATCTTGTGAGGGGCGGCTGAGGGAGCTGGAGGGGCTCAGCCTGGAGAAAATTAGGCTCTGGGGGGACCTTGTGGTTCTGCACAATTCCCTGACAGGAGAGGGCAGCCGAGGGGTCGGGCTCTGCTCCCAGGGAACAGGGACAGGGCAAGAGCGAGGGGAGATTCAGGTTGGACAGCAGAAGGATTTTCTCCACGGAAGGGGTGATCAGGCATTGGAAGGGGATGCCCAGGGAGGTTTGGAGTGCCCATTCCTAGAGGTGTCCAAGGAATGCCTGGACGTGACACTCAGTACTCTGGGTTGGATCAGTCACAAGTTGGACTCGATGGTGTTGGGGATCTTTTCCAACCCCAGTGATTCCGAGATTCTGTCCCGTTCTCGCTCCACCTCTGCCCTGCCCGGGGACCCTTCCTGTCCCCCTCCGACGAGTCCCCAGCGCTCACCTGAACAGCTCCAGCTGCGCCACCATGGCCGCCGCCCGCCGCAGCGCGTCCAGCGCCTGCCGCACCTTCTCCTGCACGGCCGGGGCTCCGGAGGACGGCTCGGTGCTGGCCTCCAGCTCGTCCCAGAGCCGCCGTCCCAACGCCAGCAGCTCCGCCAGCCGGGGGCCGTCCGCGCCCGCCTCCGCCATCATGGGCCGGGAACGGCTCCACCGCCACTTCCGGCGCGTTCCGGAGCGACCGTACCCGCCCCGACCGCCATCTTGGGGAGGTCATTGCCATAGCCACAGCATGCGGCGCCATCTGGGGAAGGTCACCGTAACTGACACTGGGTGCCATCTTGAGGAGGTCGCTGCTATGGCAACAACGGGCGCCGTCTCGGGGAGGGCACCGGCACCGCCGGCACCGCCATGTTGGTGAGGGCAGGCTGAGGGGCAGCGGCCCCGGTGGGTGCTGTGATGGCCCCGGTGGGTGCCGTGATAGCCCCGCGGCCGTGGAGTCCCCGGAACCCCGCGGCGGGTGGGCACAGCGGGCAAGCGCGGCTCGGCGGGGCCGGGGGCACTCACAGACCCCCAGTGCGCCCACACTTTTCCCTGCCAGGTCCTGCCTGGCGCACCGGCCTGCACAGGTCCTGGCAGGGAGCGCTGTGATGGAGTCTGGGGAACTGGGGAAAAATGAGGATAATTGGATAAATTGGAAGACAACATCCATTTCCTCCCTGCATAAAAGGGGTACACAGTGGGGATCCTTGACAGTGAAGTTCTGGATGTCAATAAACATCAATTTATTTGTTTCAGCACAGCACCTTCCCATTCTCTTCTCTATTCTTTCTACAGTACAGATGGGACATGCATCTTTCTCCTTTCTTTTTAATTCATGTCACTCCTAGAATATCTAAAATTCAACCAGCCTCAGGCAGGTTAGGGTTAAATCTATGCTTTTAGGAACAGGTTATTTCCCTTAGAAACACAGGTGAGTGACCTGGCTGTCAGCAAAGTATGGATGTAGTAACTCTACTACTGATCATTACTCCTGAGTAATTCAGCCTTTGAAGATGACTCAGTTTACAATTTATTCTGTTTGTTTCCTTCATGCCTGTGCCAGATTGTGCAATAAATCATTATTCACGGAGCCCCAGGAGTGCTGTGGGTGCTCAGAACCTGTCTGGCTCCAAGTCTGGGCTGATGGGATGAACTCCAGAGTGTTCAGGGCCACCTCAGTGTCTGCCCTGTGGAGGAGAGAGTCTGGAGGCTCCCTCCCCTCTGGAATGTGTGCCCAGCCTGGGAGAAGGTAAATCCTTCCATGTGAGGCTGGGGAGGCTCTGGAATGGAATTCCCAGAGAAGCTGTGGCTGCCCCATCCCTGGGAGTGTCCAAGGCCAGGTTGGACAGGGCTTAGAGCACCCTGGGATAGGGGAAGGTGACCCTGCCCATGGCAGGGAACGGAACAAGATGGGCTTTAAAGTCCCCAAACCATCCCAGGATTCCATGATCCCAAGGGATGGAGAGCTGCTCCCCCTCTGAACCCCCCACAACCCCTGCCAGACCTGACCTTCCAGTGACACCCAAAATCCCTCAGGCTGCCACTGGTTCCCCCTGAGGTCTTATGGCTCTTACTCACCCTGTTTGTCCCTGTCCCTCGGCTGAAGATCCCCACACGGACAATCCCTGTCTTTGTTTGTCATCCTCAGAGCACCACGATGCTGCTGAACACCCCGGGAATAAAGGAGAACAGAGAGGGAAGGGTTTTTCCTTAAATACCGGCCCTTACTCATGTGTGTGTCGCGTGGTGTGATGGGGCACGGACCAACCATCCCAAAGGTCACAGCAACATCCCCCAAATATTCCCAGAAGCGCAATATGGACGGGGCTTGGAGCAACCTGGGCTCATGGGAGGTTCCCTACCCGTACCAGGGGGTGGAACTGGATGAGATTTAAGGTCCCTCCAACCCAAATAATTCCAGGATTTCCCGATTCTGTGAGATGTTGATCCACAGCTGAGCCCCAGAATGGCTTTTCTCCTCCTTCTGGCTCAGCCCTGTGAGCAGCACAAAGAAAAAACCAGGTGCAGGTCCTGACCCACATTCCAGTGGGAGCTGCAATCCTGGGCTGTGCAGAAGAAATATCCCAAAATATCAATAGTTAATTACCCACAGGTTGTTGCCCTTGCTCAGATTGTTCTCCTGGAATGAGTTACGCAGAGTCCCGCAATGAATAAGGAAATAAAAATAAATAAGTCAGTGTTTTAACAGCAAAATCAAAAGAATCCATGAAAATAACTGACTTTGCTGCACAAGTTTGACCAGCAACAAATAATCGCGTTCACGCTGACATTACTCCCTTAAAACCTAAATCCCTTTAAAAATTCCCGCTGCATCCCCTGGCCCCCTGTTCCTGGGAGATGCTGCCAGCCCTGCAGGTCTCACATCCCCGCTAATTCCAGGTGTGGGTCCGGATTCCCGCAGCTCCCACCGAGAGCGTTGTCACCGAGCTGTCACCCCCTGCCAGCCTGACCCTTTGCACTCTCCAGCTAATTCCAGCGCTTTCCCGTTTCCCGGCTGCAGGGTGACCCCTCCAGCCTTTTCCCAGCTCTTCCCTGTCGGGCTTGGAGTCAAGGAGGGAGAGGAGGGGTGGGTTCTGCATATTCAGCACTTGACCCTGCCTTTTCCCAGGCAGAAATTCCAACGGGACCTCTCTAGGAGGGATTCCGACAGCTCCCCTGGGCATTCCTTGCTATTGTGGCTCCTCTCCTCTCCCCCAGGCGATGTGTGTTTGTAGTTACCAAATGCAAATCACATTTCCCACCCTCCTGGCTGGAGTTCTCACTCCACAAGATCCTTCCCGTTTTGGTTTTTTGGGGTTTTTTTTTCCCTCTCACCAGCTCGTTTTGCAATGCTCGGAGTTCGCAGCCCCTCCCGATGTCACCTCCCTGTGATCTGGGATGGAGAAAAGGCATTGAAGCAATGCTAATTAAATACCTGCATCCCTCCGGACACAGAAACTGTGGCTGTTTTGCAGCTGAAACTCCTTTTTCTGAGGAATGCCGGGCACTGACCCCTAATTGCATTTTAAAAGGAAAACTCGAGACAACTTTTGTCCTTGGGCAGCCGCGGTTTTCCAGGCGCTCCGGGAAGGGAGGTGGCAGCAGGCAGAGTCTGTCAATGGCACATTAACAGCTGATAACCAGGGGTAACTCACTCCTGGCGCTCCCCGAACTCGGGATCCTCTCGAGTCACCCCCCAATCCTTCCCTGCTCGCACAGAAACCTGGAGCACATTAAGGGGAGGGGATGTTTTACAAGGAAAGCTCGTGAATTGATTCCGTGAGCCAGCAGAGACCGTTAAAAATGATGGAATGGATGTGGAGATGAGTAATCGTCCAGCTGGGCTCGGGCTGAGCGCGGCCAACTCCAATCAATGGGAACCAAAAATAAAGCGGAGCTGCTGGAGCCTCCAGGCAGGAATCCACCCTGGAGGATTCCCATCCCATTTACCTGTCCTCCTGGAGTCTCTCCAGCACCTTTGGACTCACCCTTTCTCTCCAGAGGCTGCACAAGCAGGAATCTCATCCCATCCAAGGATTTGGACAGATTCTGCTCTAAGGGAAATGTGGGAGCCCTCATCCCTGGCTCCCAACCCCTTGCTGTTCACACACAACCTTGGCTAGCCCAGCCCACATTCCCAAGGATCAGAAAATAACTCTGGACTGCTGCACTTTCCAGCACCAGCCCTGAATCCCAGGCAGCCAGTTCCCAGGCAGCTGGAGACCTGAGGAAGCAGGGGATAAAACTGGAGCTGAGGCTTGCAGGGGTCTGTAATTTAAGGCAAATCTGAGCCTGTGAGAAGCAGAAAGAGTTAAAAGCGAGCTGGTGCTCAGCTACATGTAAGGAAAAGTGGTGGGCTTTATGGGGTCCGGGCTTTCCTTTCAGCCTCTCCTTCTTCAGGAGCAGCTGGGAGGGAGATGAAGAAAAGATTGTCGTAGAAAACAAGGCACAGGGAGTTATAACATGTTTATTTTAAACACACACACCAGAATACAGGGACTACAGAGACTAAAGGTTCTTTCTTGCTTCCCCAAGGCCCTGTAATTGTGTCCCCCTCTCCAGGCCAGAATTCCAACACACCTGGTCCCGAGGGGTGGAAGGAATGGGCTGAAGGTGTCAGTGGGCCAAAAGAAGGGGCAGGAAGGACAAACCATGAAGATTCCATGTGTTGAGTGGGCTCCCACCTCCAAAACGAGGACAGAAGCTACAGTGATGCCATGGCTGAGGTGTGTTTTTGCCCAGTTTTGGCAGCCCCCAGGCCCTCTCCTGTCCCTGGTGTCTCTGCCCTCATCAGCACCATCTCCATGCATCTCCCTTGGGATGCTGCAAATGCCACTGGAGCAGGGTTTTCCCCTGAGGAGGAACACCCAGCAGAATCCCATTCCCAAAGGAGCTGCCCATGACCCCCTCACCCGTAGCAGCTTTCCATCCCTGCAACCTTCTCCCTGTGGATAACTCTACCCCCTCCCATCCATCACTCCTGCTGTCAGAATCCTCCTGCAAAGGCACAATGGCAGCCCAGGGTCCCCATTCCCCTGGAGAAAGGAACTTGTGCAATGATCAGTGGCTTTTCCCAGCTGGAGGCAGAGGGCTGACCACTGACCAGAGCTCTGGGCTGGAAGGGACTGGATTCCCCAAATCCCTCAGTTTGAGTTTTCCATGCGAGGCCAGGCTTCCTGCACAGCCTCCTCCTTGCTGGGAGCATCCCTTGGGATGGGCTCCCGCTGTCCAGCCATGCCTGGACAAACTCTGCTCCTCATTTGCAGACGTGTCTGTCCAGGCTGCGCCGGCAGCGCCTGCACACCACGGAGCAGCACCAGCGGTAGCGGCAGTGGCAGCGCTCCTGCACCTCCTCCGTGTAGGTGTTGTAGCCACGGCCACAGCACAGCAGGTCACAGCTGTCACTGCCCACGGAGTTCCTGTTGCACGGCCTGGGGACAGAGGTGGCAACCTGGGGACCCTGGGCTCTCCCAGAGCTGGTGTGCCCAGAGCAGGAGGCAGCAGGATCATGGAATCGTGGAAGGGTTGGGTTGGAAGGGACCCTAAAGATCATCCAGTGCCACTTCCTGCCATGAGCAGGGACATTTTCTCCTATCCCAGGGTTCTCCAAACCCTGTCCAGCCTGGCCTTGGGCACTCCCAGGGATCCAGGAGCAGCCACAGCTTCTCTGGGCACCCTGTGCCAGGGCCTCCCCACCCTCACAGGGAAGAATTCCTTCCCAATATCCCATCTAAATCAACCTCTCTCCCTTTAATGCCATTCCCCCTTGTCCTGTCCCTCCATCCCTTGTCCCCAGTCCCTCTTCAGCTCTCTTGGAGCCCCTTTAGGTACGGGAAGGGGCTCTGGAGTCTCCCTGGAGCCTTCTCTTCTCCAGGTGAGCACCCCCAACTCTCTCTATCAGAGAGGGGCAGAGTGGCTCCCCTCGGAGCAGCTCCACGTCCTCCTCTGGATTTGTCCCAACAAGTCCATGTCTGCCTTGTGTTGGGGGCCTCAAACCCAGACCCAGCACTGCAGGTAGGGTCTCACAAGGCAGGGATTCTGGGATTCAGGGATTTGGGGATTCAGGGATTTGAGGATTCAGGGCTCTGCTGTAAGCTCACCCCAGCCCATGCACACCAGTTCCCTGGGACACTCAAACCAGCAGTACAGGCACTCCTGGAATCAAAGGCTGAGCTCTTCTTACCTGTCCTGTGTCCCCAGAGAGCCCAGCTGGGGGTTTGGGGTGCAATAGTCGGGAGAGTTGATGAGATAAACCAGATCCATCTCTGTCACAGGCCTGGCATCCCCTTCCTTGGGGATCAGCTGCTTCCTGGGCCCCACGAGCCGGTGGGTCACCCTGAGGGCTGCCAGGTACCTGGATTTGAGGTCAGAGGCAATTTCCCCCAGGTCTGGCAGCCCCTTCCAGCAGGTCCTCACTGAGCAGGAGCCTGAAACTCCGTGGCATTTACACCTGGTATCCAGGGAGTCACGGAGCACCTGCAGAGCACAGGGAAAAGGTGAGATTGTTCCCCCTCAGAGTGACTCCCCAGGACACCCATGGGATGTTCCATGGGATGAAAGAGCTCAGAGCTGAAATAACAGGGCAATCAGGGCTCAGCCCTGCTCCAATCCCATCTAATAGGAACCTGATCCTTAGGGAACTTCCCACCGGAGCTGGCAGCAGGGCTGGAGGCTTCCCAAACCTCACCTGGGGAACAAGGGATGGAAGAACAAGGACCAGATGGGCTGGGGAGCCCAACTGGAATGGGGCAGGGTTGTTCCAGTGAGGAGGGTGGAAAGAAACACTKGGAGTACTGGTGTGAAATGTCAGAATACCTCAAGCTGGCCGGGGGAAGGGTGTGGGATGCCTGGGGAGGGG
>NW_026624382.1:0-58276 GCF_030028575.1 Malurus melanocephalus
TGCATCTGGACAATGGCCTGTGTCCAAGGCATAACACATTRTGCCACACAAAAATGTAAAATAAAGCAATTTTCTTCAGAAACCCCAAGCTTCAGAGCCAGGCAAGCCCCCATTCTGTTTCCCCCTCATTCCCCAGCCACCTCAGTAGCAATAAAAAGCATCATTTTGACAATAAACGGCTTCATTTTGATATGATGTATTTATATTTACATGGTACATTTTAAAGCAATAGCTACACTGATCATACATATTAGAAACAATAAAAAAAGAAGTTAAGAACTAAAATGTACATCATACACTTGTATATATATTTTTTTTTACACAGAGGTAAAAAGGCTTATAAAAATCAATACAACAGGGTTTTAACTTTTAGTATATAGATACATAATGATGAGGCTTCAGGCACTTTAATTTGTTAACGTGAGCAATAGCTTGGAAAAAAAAAATAAACAAAAAACCAAAACCTTTCCACAACAGGAAAAAAAAAATTGGTTAATGTTTTTGTTACCACAGATACAAAAATAAAATCTGAATAATTTCTCTCAAATGATTGATGTCAGTATTGCAAAGCTGACTGGGAGAATGCTACACACTGTTCAGCAGCAGTGTGGAAATTAAGGAGAAATATTTACAAAAAACCACCCATTTCTATCCTTGTGCCCTTACACCACTGCCATCACGAACCAARTAACGCACGCAGCAAAATCTACAAGTATTACAAAAACCCAAGAGAAGAGGGAGGAAGGAGGAGGGAAAGAATAAAAAATAAAAAAGAGGGACTTTTTTTTTTAAACTTTTATTTTCAGACATACAGAAAGGCTTGGAGTATGTCTACTTTATTTAAATAAATAGGGGCACTTCAAGACCGGACAAAAAACTGTAAGATCTTTTTGTAGTGTTGTGCTTTATAGAGAGAAGATCTTACAGATGTTTGTTTACATGAAACAACTTTAGAGAACAGAAATAAAAGGAAAAGGTTGTTTCATTATTTTTTTACGAGGCTGGCTTGATGTTTACTAGACACCATTGAGAGATTTGTCAACTGCTATTAGGCACAAAATATTTGTATTTCATTCAGCAAACCCAGACACATCACCCAGAGTGTAACACTCCATCCCTTTTCTACTATCATTCATTTTTTTTTTTCTCCAACCAAAAAAATCCCCAGTAACTGCTATGAATTAAACCTACCCAACTCTATAGTGTATAATAAGCACATTGCATACTTACTTCATGGTCGACTAAAAAGCTGTGATTAACTCTCAGAGGAACCGTTGGGACATTCCACCAAGAAAGAATGGCAAGCGTTCCTTTTACATTTATTTGGCAAATTAATTCTTAAAAAACAAAAAAAAAATTCCTCTCTTTTAAGACTGATGTCAATGTGCAATAGAGGGAGGGAAAGGACATGCGCCCACTGGCAATTTACTGCAGAAAGAAATTATGGCAGGAACAGCAGTGCCAGCTTTGACAAGCCAATCCCTAGCTGCCTCAAAGTATTCAGATTGTACTATGCTAGTTAGAGCTCACTGCGCTAAATCATTTTTTTTATTTTTTAATAAAAATTATTTGGCTATTCCTTGTAATATATTAGAAAAATACTCTTTTTCCAAGCTAATTACAAGCCTTGTACACAAGACAACATGACATTAAAAAAAAAATTAAAAAAAAAAAAATTAAAGTAATATTATCCTGCTGTATGCACCTTATGCATCCACCTGATAAACCTGGGTGGTGAACTGGGGAGGGGGAAAGCCAGGCAGACACCTTGGTCTGGCTCCTGCAAAGATTCACATCCCACACACGGGCTCCCGGGAATGCCAGCTGAGCTGAGACATGTGGAAGTGTCTGGAGGATTRGGACCGCAGCTCACGGACTGGAAGTGGTAGTTAAAACATCCTGGCTTTGGATTTTTAAATACCTGCTTAGATTGCTAAATGTTGTTGTTACTACAGTGGACGCGAATGTTCTCATGCTCATGGATACAGAAAACAAACACACACGATTTTCCATATAATCCACCACTTAATGCAGCATTTCCCCAGAATTGCCATAATAGTGCTTTTGACATTGCATTGTTAGTAATTCTTTGCATATCAACGATTTTCCTCATCTGGAACCTTAGTGTTTTATTCACAGATCACTATGTTGCTGGCTAATGAAGAAGTTCCCTTTCTTTTTGGGTAGAGCTCTGAAAACACAGTTTTATTTTTCCAATGTTATTTAGGGAAAGAAGAAAAGCCTAAAATGTAAGTTTCCCTTTCAAGTAGTGGTCTGAAATGATTACAGGTAAGGAGGACTACCAGATTCTCAATGGTTATGTGACTATGGTAACTAAGCCTTTCTTTCTGTTCACAGAGCTTTACGAACAGAGAAATAATTTAAGATGTTTGCCGAAGGAAATGATGATGGACCCTAGAAGAGAAACTGCAGCTTAGATGGCTATTTCAGCTTTGGAAAACAGAACAAAAAACCCAAAGAAAACCAGTGACAGAAATACTGTGTTGTGGTACAAGTTTGTTACTAGCACACCTTCTATACACGCACAATAGCTTGACGGCAAGTTAAAATAATCTTCCAAGTGAGATTTCATTCACTACACCGCCCCATTTGTAGAAATGCCAAAGCTTGCTAACACGCTGATGGTACCACACAAGCGGAGGCAAGACAGACACAACCTGGAGATGTTCTACAATCCACCACCATTGAAAGCAGTTCTTCTCTCAAACTCATTTTAAATGAAAATGAAACAAAAAAAAATATAAACATGTACAAGACAGTCTGTTTTGATTACAGATTAATAATACAAAAGTCTATGCTGTAGGTTAGTTAGTTAGAACAGTTGATGAGCAAATCAATGCAGTGTGAGCCCCAGACGACCCAATGTAAAGTGATCCAAACTGGTGGTTCCGGATGCTGTCGGGCACAGTGGCTGCATTAGAGTGAGTGACCTCAGTGCTCCAAAACCAACGTGTTCCTTGAACTACAGGAAAAACCTAACACTTCGAATGCATCTGTAGTCATCCAGCAGCTTTGTGTTTCCCACCACAGCACCTGCACATGACCCCACAGTGGTAACAAGCCCGAAGCGGCAAGTAACAGCACATACATGGAGCAATGAAAGACAAGGCGATAAGGGCCATCCACCGGAGGCAAAACATTTCATCACTGGTGTCGCACGAGCAAGGATCTGTATAGTCTCCTTCTGGGTCGGACATACAGTGATAGAGCATAGTGTCTGCGCACCACATACAGCTCACTCGATGGATGCAAGTCTTGACGCGGTCTGGAGCATCCTGGCATTGACCCCGCTTGTTCTCCTCGTGGTTGAACATGTCCCTGCAGTACACRCACCGCGACCTCTCACCGTCTTCCTTCCGCCTGGGCTTGAATTTGACAGGTTGAGTCTTTATCACAGCACCCTTGGTATCTTCACCCAGGTCAAAGTCYGAGTTGTCTACGTAAGGATAAGTGTATTCGTGTTTCGAGGCCTCGCTTTTGGCAAAACGTACGTAGGAGTCCATGTCGTCAGGATCAAAGTTCTTTCCTCGTGCTGGGGCATGGCGGTAATCCTCGTATCCAGTCATCCAAATCTTTTCCCGAGGATTGATGCGCACGATCTCCTCATCGTCGTCTGGAAAGTTGAGGTGCCGGTAGGATCGCGGTACTGACTGTGGAAGCAGGAATGGAGATGAAGAGTGAGGAAAGATAAATGAACTCACTTTGCTACTGGTAATCTCTGTTCCCCTGCTTTGTGAAGAGCCAATATTTAACACCTTTGTCTTTCCTTCTTTATATGCCCTTCACCATGACCCATCAGAGTTTCAGCCTTAGGCTCAGGAGGGAYTACAACTGTCACAGTCCCACCCTGGCCTGCATGCACAACACAACACGTTGAGCTGTAGCATTGTCCCTTCTCTCCCTTCCCTTTTTTTAATAATGGAAGCCATTAAAGTTAACTGTGAAAGAAACAGGGAGAGCAGGAGGGGGCTGTCTCTCAGGGACGTGGAGGAAAACCAAACACCAGCCTCAGCTCTGGCATACATAGACCATTAGGCAGCAAAACTGGGAATAAACCTTACTTGTTCCAGATGGTAGTGGTCAGAGCTGTAATGGTCGTGAAGGTGTCCACGAGTGCAAATTCTTGGATGTTCGCAGGATGCAGGAGAAGCCAGAGTTCKCACAGGCTGTTCCCTTTTCTGAGAGGAGTTGGAGGAGCTATCTGTAGCGTTCTGTTTTAAATGGAAAGGGTGGAAAAAAATCGTCATACATTCAGCTGTTACTGCACAGGGCATTAAGAGATGTTTTGCCACTCACTGACTTCGTGCACACCTGCAATATTGGCAACACCTGACGGCTGAAGGCTTCATGAAGTTTCACATAAAATACTTGAAAGAGGCAGATCTGTTGCCAGGCCATAAAAGCTGTCRCCACACACATGGAAAAATTAAATGCCATAGCCTGCCCGTGACATATTCACCAACACCACTCGCATTCTCTTGGCAGGTTACTTGTTATCCTGGGCATGGTGGGATGATGAGTGTTCACCAGGAGCTACCTCTGAAGGGCGAAGTTAAACCCTGGCAAATGACGCAACCCTGCAGGTCCTGTGGGCTCAGACAGAGCATCTGTGTGCCCAGGCTGTACCCCACCAGTTACCCAGGCTACAAAAATACTGGCAATTTTGTTAACCTTTACACAATCTCCAAACACTCACTGAATTCCAGTTCATCACAGCCTACTTGAATAATCAGCTTTCCTTTAAAAACTTCAGGATTTTTTTTTCTCCTGTTTTGTCACGTTTTTGTTGCTCACAATTAATGTGCAATGAATGTTACTTGTGTTTTTATACATTCCTGGCTCCCTGTGTGCACTTTMTATAGGTTAATTAGCTACATCATTATGCAACAATGATCACGAAAGGGTGAAGTATCACACAATAACATGCTGTTGCCAATACCTGCTGCTTCTTAACATCCATATTTCTCCCCCTGCAGAAATACACAGTGGGGTAACAATCTCAGCCATCATCTCTCCACAGTCCTTTGGTTAAAGCTGTTGCCATACAATAGGCAGAATTTTGCCCATTAATTCTATTTATAGGTTTTAGCCTTTTTCATATTACCATGAATATCAATGGGCAGTTGTTAAATGCAGCAACAAACCAAGAGCAGGAAGAGTCTCCATGCACAACAAACAGGACAGCTGTAGTGTTGCACATGCCTAAAACACTGGTGCTTGAAATAAAAAAATCTCCACCCCACCCCATCTCAACTAACAAGAAGTGCTGCTATGAGTCCACAGAAAAGTTCCTGACTGCCACAACAGTCAGCTCAGACACAACCTCAAGAGCAGAGAAGAATCGTATCAGTAGTAGTRGAAGACTGGTTTTACCTGAAAAACCTTCTCTCCTCGTCAAGAATGCACTTTCTAAATACTATTTTCCAGTGAATCGCACTAGACACATTTCTTGCTCCAAGAATACAAGAACCCTCATTGTGCRTATTTGTTTATTCTGAAAACAACACTCTGCAAGACTCTGTCCAAAGGTGAGAACACCTTGAAGCATTACAACACAAAAATAGATGTTGGTTTTCTTTAGCTCTTATRGCACTTTCAAAGCACCGAACTCTCAACTTATTTTGTTGAAAGCAAACACAGAGTTATTTGCAGTGTGATGTAAAGCCAGGCTGGGTTATCTGCAGGTATAACAAGCAGGATGGGTTTTGAATGGCTGACTCCCATTAAGAACATACTTTAAATGGATGTCTTTGTTTTAGCTGTTTTTTTTTTAGTGTGTTTTTTTTTTTTTAAAATAAGTACATAGAAGCAGATCAACTCTTGACATAGTTAACACCTTGAAAGTGTAACTGCACCAATATTCTTTTAAAAAAGAGCTTTCATCAGCCCAGTCTTCATAACTTATTAGACAAAGACATTTCAAATCTGGGGTTTAAACCCTTCAAAGCTACTTATTGTGCCTTTAACTTCAGCTCCTACAACATTTAGCCCATTTTGGGGACATTTCAAAAGAAAATGAACATCTTCTACAAATGTTTTTTTTAATAATATTAAGCTAACAACCCATCTGAAAACCCTGACAAGAGTTAGGATTTAGTCTCAGCAGCCATGTTGGTACTCACACAAGCACCTTTTTTACAGAGCTGTACGTGGAGCTGTGATTTGAGCTTCTCAGAAAGGCACACAACACACCAGCCCATTCTCAAAGTTGAACTTTGATTGACATGAATCAAAAAGGAGGCATGGCTTTAAAATGGTCCCATGGCCAAAAAGACCCTTCACCTTGACTGGATGCACAGCTGAGCCCTGCTGGGACAAGCCTTCTGTGGATACGCTCCGAAAACATCATGGGTGCTCATGGTCCAAACAATGCAGCCTGAGGAAATCACCCCGTGGCAGGTCATTGCACATACTGTTCTGCAACTGCCTCCCTGCCCTGGATGAAAATAAAAATCCCACCCAAACTGGATATAACTCCTCGATAATCTCAGCAGGGCAGCTGGGAGCTATAACCAGCCCTCCAAGCATTGTGCTATTTGCTGCCTCTCTGAGGAGGCAGCATTTCTGCAATAGGCAACTGGAAAAGAGCCTATAGTGATTTTTATCTTGCCTGATTTGTATCTACCTTTAATTCCTCCACACCTTCTCCTCCTTCAGACCCGTCAGGGCAACCGAGCCGCTCCTCCACATGTGTTGACACGGCTACAAAACCTGTTTGCAGCATACCAGAGGCTGCGGCGCTGCTCTCTGCTTTCACCTTATTAAAAATTGCTGCATTTCCACATTCAGTGTCCTCAGATTAGAGGRGCAGTTTGCCAACATAAATACTTGCTCTAAGTGCTCAGAAAGGGGAAATCAAGCTATCCAAGACCAGGTCTCTGCTCACTCATCCATAAAGTCATGCTGACTCCTGGTTGGTGACACTGAAGGCAGCAGCAGGTTGTCAAAKGCAGTGTCTACCTTGCTGACCATCAGCTGGGACAAGCACTGGTACTTTCCATCACGCCCCTCACTGAAGTTTCAAACTGATACAGGGGAAGAGTGCTCTCAAAACGTGCAGTCTGAGGATTGAGGGGAAAAAAAAGAAGTAGAAAAATGCCTGCCTCCCAAGCAGAAGGTCACCAGTGAACCCCACAGGCTCCTCACCTGTGCTGGCAGGCATATTCATCAATGATGTGAGGAGAGAGATGAAGAAGATGATGACACAGCTTCCTGACGAAACTTCAGTTATTCGAGGGAGTCAAAGTGAAAGCTGACTCTGAAAACTTAGTTAAGAATCTCATAATGCTGAGAGACTTTCAACATGCTGGATGTTAAAAAAACCCCAAACATAATCAACCCTCAAGTGCAATGTGACGTAAACATCTTGATCTGACACACAGAATGATGCCCTCTGAGGCAGTTATTGCTGTTTAGAAAAGAGGTCTTGGGATTAAAAAAGGCAGCTCTGTGACAGTGTCCATTTGGTGGCTCAGCAATGAAAAAACAGGAAAAAAAACAGGTGAAAAAAACCCAGCAGCAACATGGACAATCACCAAGGCACTGCACGTATCTGCTGTGCTTTCAAGTTGTCTGTGGTGCTGGCCCTCCTCCTGGTCCAATAAAGGTATTTCCACCATGGCAAGCTCAAAGAGCCATGGCCAGGACCACAYGGGATGGCTTCTCAACAACAGCTAAATAAATGGCCTGGGTCTCTCCAGCCTGGAAAAGAGACTAAGGAAGGGACCAAGATGAGAAATCTACTGAATTTTGAGTCCTACAGGAATGTGAGCATGAAGGGATTATTCTTCTMGTATCCTTCAGAAAGGGAGATCATGAGGTAATCACTGGAACAGGCTCAAATAAGGTTCAGGCTGAGTCCACATCTGGACTGGACTGATCACCTTGCCTCTAATGGCTTCACAGAAGGTACTTCTGATGGTGCCCACAGCTAAAACACAGCTCAAGAAGTCAGAGGGAAACCCCCAGCAGAAAGTGAGTGACCAAGAATTAGAGGCATGATGATACTCCAGGCCTTCCAAAGCATCCTGCTCTCTCAATGCAGGATCCTGCTCTCTCACTCTACTGGGACTGCACCAGGAATTAAGACCAGTGAAAATCAGGAATGTTCTCAAAGAAAAGGCACACTCACCTTCAGCCAAGTTCCACTAAGAACAAAYGATGGCATGACTTTGTTAGTGAAGGAAGCAGGGAACAACTTCTGTCCCCCACAACAAGACTGGGACTTGGCTGGGATTTTCTACCACCAGCATAGCAGGGAAAATTCTGGGGAGGCTGGTGAAGGATGGAGACATGAGAGGTTTGCAACCTCCAAGTACAATGCACCTACAGGAATACATCTAGAAAGGACATTGTCTCCAGAGCCAGGCTATTTCACTGATGGAAAATCAGGTCCCAGACCACTGAGCCACTGGTCTCTCAGAGGAACACCATCTRCTTCTAAACCTGTTCAAACCAATCCAGCTCCAGCATTTGGTTTTGATGGGAAACTATTGAAAACATGTCTGGTAGTGACAAAAGAGAAAAGAGCCCAAAACTAAAGTTGGTGGAACAGGGAGTCCGATAAGAAACTCTGTTTCAACATGCCCTCAAATGCTCAATCATGAGACATTTGTGCTGCACAYACCAGAACTTTCTGATTGCTATAGCGGTCACAAACTCTTGTGGTTTCACTGCTTGGATAACAGAATCATTAATCACRACCATAAGAGTAATTTTATAAAACCTGTGCAACACATTTCCTGTTGCAAGCAAGCTGAATGTATCTGAGCACACGTACTGCATGCGTGGTATGGCTGCTTTAAGAAACAACACCRGGTTTCTACAGGCAAGCGATGGCACTGTGGTAATTTAAAAAAAGGAAAAACATGTCCTTGTTTCCCCCTCAGACTTTCAGAAGTGACTCATTAAATTAAAAAACCCTAGTCATTAGTAAAGGAGATTATGCTAATCATTTACTGCAGTTTATTTCTCATTGAAATGGATTTGTTACACAAGAAGGCTAATCAGATACCTAAGAAATAGACATAGATGAGCATCTATGAAAAAAAATAGGAGAAAAAGAAGCCTTCTCCCACATCTGGACTGGACTGATCACCTTGCCTCTAMTGGCTTCACAGAATAGGTTCATTCTGTGTGATACAACATCAAACTGACTACAAAAAAGAAGAAAGATTCCTCTCAGAATTAAGAAGCAATACAATCTGTGGCAGCTTGTCAGAAATTGCTTGCCAGAGGGAAATTACAGAGCTCTGTCACTTAAAACTTCCAGAARTGCTCTCTGCCAGCTAAAGGATTTGCAAGCTTGCTGTCAAAAACTATTGTGGGTCAAGCAAGACTTTGTTCTCTCTAGAATTTTAATGGCTGCATGAAGCAGGGGGAAACAGATGTATCATGATGTTGAACAATTAATTTTGCAAACAATGGTCCTGAAGGAATCAAAAAGCACAAGCCAACCTGCCCTCTGCTGCCCCACTCCACTTTGCCCATCTTCCACTCTCATGTGAGCCCATACACCACAACATCCAGGTCCAAGGGGGCCCTCTTGACATGCAGAACAGAAAAACAAAACTTGGTGGGGCTCACAGTCTCATCTTTACAGAAAACATCCTTCTGCAATGGTCAAAGCTCCCTGCAGCAGCTCCTGGCTCACCTTGGGAAGCCCAGCTCCATCTCATCTTTTGAGAAGTCATCTTCACCATTCTCAGGACAAGAAACCCAGCTCTGCATCAGCTCATGGCTTGAGGATGAGCCTGGAAAAGTGGCAGCAGAGCCCCTGGGGTGCCCTGCCCAAGTGCAATCCCTCAGGGATCCTGGCACAAGCCAGCTCTTCTCCACTTGACCCTCTCCTTTCTCTGGAGCACAGGGAGGCACAGCTGTGTTATCAGTACGGAAGGGAAGAATGATAAAGCAGCAAAACTGTGCAGTGAGTGATACTGTACTCTGCTCTGGCCTGGGGCTTATCTGCAGAGCTGCTGTTTAGGAACTTCACCAAGAGGAAGTTTGAAAGTTATTTCGGATGCTTGGTGAAGAAACTTCCACCTTCCCAAAGAAATTAAGATAAAATATGGTCTCCCTGAACTCCCTCAGCTTAATCTTGCCAGTCCAGAACAAGTCCTTCCATTCTCCTCCGTTCTTTTTTTAAAGCCTAAAGAGATACAACACTTCTGAGTTTTACAGAGTGGCACAGCACGAATCCTAATTTTTGTCCCAAAACACCTTTTTCTCTCTATTCAAGAAATTTAGAAAAGGGACCAGCTGACATTTTCCATCCACCTCTAAGTGTGCCCTGTATCCTCAAGACAGCCCATTTCAAAGGGAGCTTAGATTATCCAAGTATAAAGGAAAAGATTCAGTGCAAAAAATCTTTTAAGATTTGAGACTTCTGTCTCCTAAGCACAAGCTTTTAATTTGTCATAACAAGACAAAGCCATGGAAGAAAATGCTTTTGWCAAATTTCTGTTTGTTTCCTATCACTGAAGACAAGGCAGAATTTGTATTGCAGGAAATTRCAATTATTGCACATTTTGGAAACATTTTGCCACTCTCATCCACTGAGGATGGCTGAAGCTGAACCTAATTCTACTCTGCTGAGAGTGTGAAGAAAAAGCTTCATGTTAGATCATATTCCAGTTCTGTTCAAAGACAAATTGGCTGTACACAACCATTACAATAAGCATGGATTCAGACTTGCCCAATACCAGAACAGCGCTAGAACTTCCCAAATGTTTGGACTGTTTTCTAGTCTTCCCTTAAACAAATTCCAATATAAAGTGCAGAAGGCTGGGTATTTTTTACTGCTACCTTTTTTTATTTTAAGTTTTTGYGGTTATAGCTTTTAGTGCCAGAAAGATGCTGGTGGCTGTGTTGGCTGAAGCCAGCAAAACTTAAGGAACATTTACAAGAATTCGGTGCACAAGATCATCTCCATTAAACTCCTGCTAAACCCGACTCTGGCATCATCAGGCAGTTCTGCATRGACCACAGATGTGGCTTAACAGCTCATTCAAGAAGGGAAAAGAATATATGAGATTCAGACACGGTTAAATGACATGACAAACACTCAGATGTGGTAAGAGGGAAACCTCAGAGAGATTTTCCTGTTTCACTACTTGCCTCATACAAAGCATCAGACATGCCTGAAAAAGCAGGCATTTGAAGAGACACAAAGAGGAATTTTGTCTGCAAAAGTCAGAGMAGGAGTGAAGTAAATCAGGATCCCATTTTGCTCAGACTCAAGACCTGGACAAGAGGCTCTGAGCAGGTCTGTGCAACATTTCCCTCTTGTGATACCCCTCCCCCTTACTGCACCACTGGGCTAAATCACTGCTTCAACTGAAAGTCKTTGCATCAGATACTTATAAGAGAAAACCAGAATGTTTTAAGGTGGAAAAAACCCAAACCACAGGCCCAGCTTTTAGGGCTGCTCCCCYAGGCAGCACAGCAATCCCACAGTACAGTGGTGAGAGCAGGGTGGCTCTGTCTACCCACAAGGAGCTTGTGTCCTCATCCATGTGGAGAGACTTTCCTTCATTCTTGCAACTCCTCCACGCTGTGGCCCGATTGGATTTCTCCGTGCTGAGACAAGCTACACTGCTTCAACGGGATCTTTTTACTGAAACCTGGCAACTGTTTAAATTAATCAGTTGATTAAAACCATCTAGGATAGAGGCTGGCCTTTCCTTTTTGCAGAGGCTCCATGAATCTGTTTATACCTCGGAAATGATATCCTGGTGTGGACTACAGACTAGCAAAGATTAGCAAAGCCTCCTTCCTCTAATATTATTATCCACATGATCACAGCTGTCCTCTGCTAAGGCCAAGGGAATGGCCACCATGGTCTGAACTGCTGAGGGGAGGTGATGGTCGCTGCTTCTCCCTCCCACCAGTCCCATCACCTGCTCTGTGKGTGGAGAACCACAGGAATCCAGCCCAAAAGCATTTCTGCATCAGCTCCCTGACCTCAGCTGACCATCCATGTGGTGGCACAGAAAGCAGAGGTGGGGGAGGCCGGAAGGGGAGATCCTAAATTTCAGGTGCTGACAGGGAATTTAGTACAGCCAATGCTGCCAAAAAAGCATTCCTTTTGCAGGATGGGTAAGGATGCTAGGAAATACAGGAGGAAAGTTCACAAGRGGGTGTTAAACAGCAGACAGCTGAGCACAGCTGGGAACAGATGGCTCCACAAAACTCACCACTGAATCTCAGCTCTTCTATACAGAAACTTCCAAGGGGAAGGAAATAATATTAAGGGGGGAAGAAAAAYGCTAATGAAAATTAAATCAGCCAAGTTAAAAGGATTGATGCACTTAACCCATCATTAATGTCTTTGCTATTTACACTGCAGCCTCTAAATTCAGCAGTGTTCCTCCTATATAATACACCAGGTTACAAACAGAGGGACAAAAAACTACTAACTTAAAAACAAACTTCACACAGACTGATACGATATTTTAAGAAATCAGTTAGGGGTCATTTATCCACACAGTTATGAGCATCAATGATATTTTAGCTGGAATTTATCACCAAAATAGAATACAACAGCTGATGCAAACTTTTAAAATAYCCTCTTCATATGCACTGCAAATATGTCAGGCTCTGCTCAAAAGTGTAATGACACTTATTTACTTGTGTCTCTCCTTCTCCTCTTGCAGAAGGAGCCAGAGACACATGAACTGCTTCCTATAATTATTTCTGATTTCATTTTCATAAAGTGTTTATGAGACACAGGACAAGAAGACCCTTAATAAAACACATTAGATAGGTGAGGGACGGAAACAAGGCTATTTAGATGCAATCCTTTACAATGTATTTCTGTACTGGGCCAAGGTCCACTCTGAGCTCCCCAGATTCATGTACTCTGTTGTTCATCCTCTGGGGACAGAGGGGACACCACCTTGCACTATTTTGTCAGTCAGAAGGTTGTGGGGTTTGTTTGGTGGAAGGGTGAGTCCGTCAACTTCAAGGAAAATCTTGAAGCCTCATATAAAAGCACATTTCATTGCTAAGCTTCACCAAAGCCCTCCTTTTCTTTTCCAAACTCTCCAAAAAAAGAAAGCCCAAACAAACAAACAAACAAAAAAACCCCCAACCATTTGAGAGGATCCAAAATTCAAGGACACACTCCAACAGCCTCAACTCTGTTTGTTTTGGGTTTTCTTTCCTTTTCTACCTGTTACACAAGACAAGAGATTCAAATCAGATTTGCCAGTGTTTACACAGCAGGTGGGAATTACCGGCTCATTTGTCCCACAGTTCCAACTCAGCTCCCTTCCCATCACCACCCAGATGGATGCTCCAGCTCACCACCAGGACCCAAATGCTTTTACCCCTCTCAATCAGCACCAGGACCCAAATGCTTTTCCCCCTCTCAGTCAGCACCAGGACCCAAATGCTTTTACCCCTCTCAAACACCAGGACCCAGATTCTTTTCCCCTCTCAGCTGTGCCAGGATGGAGCACAGCTCTGCCCTGCATCCCTGCGCTTTGGGTTTGTGTGCCAGGCAGCCGTTCCCTAATCCTTTCTGCTGCAGCACAGGAAATTGTCAGTCAGCGCTCTGCCCCCGGCCAAGGCTGCCTCTTTCCAACACTGTTCACACCCCGTGCAGGATCTGTCACCTTCAAAGGCACTGCCTGGGGCTGGCCAAGACACCCCAAATCCAGCTGTCCTCGGTGTCTCCTCCCAGTGCCCTGGGACAAGGCGTTTTGTTCCAGCATAGCAGCTGGAAATACTGCAGCTTACAAATATAGCTGTCTGCTGAAAGCCACTTCCTCAGGTTGAACATGCAAGTAATGGAAAAGGCCCATTTTCTGCCTTTGTGAAATTTTCAAGCACCCCTGAAGCTGAAAGAAAAGGYCTACACACTTCAAAGGCTGACTGCACAGCCCAGATTAAAGAGGGAATGGAATGGAAAGCTACAGTGGTATCAGCCGTGTGTTTTCAAGGTAAAAGCACACATTTGGCCATAACACACTGCCTACAACACCACCTCAGCTACCCTGGCATCTCCTTCTTGTCTCAAYTGAGGGATGAATTTCACAGTAGAAACACGGAGGAAAATGACATAAATCCTAAACCAGACACGAGTGCAAGAACCACCTCACTCGTACCACCAGCACAGCAGAGGTCTTGCAGAAGGCGATATATCCTGGGCCRGGGCTATGCAATGAATTTCAGGTGACACCATGAATACCGGTGGCATGGCAGAATTTTTTTGCCTCCTGCTCAGCCCATCAGCTACAGTTTCCCYTGAGCCAGCACTTCTGCTTTTCCAGCCCTACAGCGAGCTGGCTCCAGGAGCTAAACCACCGGAAAAGTATTCGCTTTCTTTTACAGGGCTAGCTTTTGGTTCACTTCCCTGGGTTGGCTCAGCACAGGGTCAGCTGTGCTAGAAAAAAGGGGATGGAGGAGTCCCTTTYTGCCCTGCTGATGCTGAAGATGCAGCAGTCAAGTTGTATCCCTCGGCTGTGGTTTCACGTAGGTGCTAAAATAACTCCTGCAACCCCAAATCCTGCTCCCCCACATCAACTGCGCTCTTGGCATGACTGTGCTGCAAATGCAAGGTGGGGGAACAGAGCTGGCTGGAAAATAACTTGCTTTTCACAGGCATCTTGACTCAAATCGGGTCCCCCCCTTACATAATACCAAAGAAATGCCCTGGGAACCATGGCTAAACAAAAGCAAAAGTAAAAAAAAAATAAAAAAAATCAAAACCTTTCTCCCTCTGTTTTACTGTATRTTAAGAAAAGGCAATTTACTCTTGATTGTATTTTGTTTCTGACAGATTAGTGCCTTAAACACACAGCATTTAGCTCCAGAATTAAAAGGGAACACACTCATAAACAGCTTCGCACTTTAACTCATCACACAGTTTAAGTGCATTACCACACAGCCAAATTATTTTTTCAGACGACAAACATGCAGCCAATTGATTGCAAGCGTGAAATGGTGATGCAACAACTTCCGATCACAAATTCACCAGCTAGAAACTACAGCTAGAGAGGCATCAATCAAGTCACCTTTGCATGAGGAATCCTACAGGCAGGTTTGCTGGTGACCCTTTTCATCTTAAAATCAATACAAAAAAATGAGGTCTTCAGTAATATGAAGATTCCTTAAATTAATGCAAGTCTGATTATACATAACAAAAATAATAAGAGCATAAAACATAAAGAGCTGGCACACTGAAATATGACACCATATCATCATCCAAGCACAGGGAAAGGGCAAAATGGGTGTTGAGGAGGGAAGGAGAGAAGGAAATCTCCTTGAACTGCTGGGGCAAATTGAACAAAACTGAATACTTAACTGGTGCACAAATTACAATGCAAGCTCTGGCAAGATGCAGCTTTAAGGAAACTTCCACCACAGCAAAAGATCAAATTTCCGTTTCCTGCAGGATATATCCCGATCCCACTGCACARCCAACTGTGTTTGTATGTGGGAATGGTACAGAGCCAAAAAATACACTACAAAAAATGGTCTTGAGAGGAAGAATTGTGACAAGAGAAATTGCTTACCCTCAGCAAAGTAGCTCAACACRTCCCAGTCGTTGCTATAATTAGCTATATAAAAACTACACGGCTGTGAAACTTAGAATATCTGATAGCAATACGGATACTTTCTGTTTAATAATTTGATCTTCTTATTTGTAATTCACGTAAGAGTGAAACAGCACCACAGCAACTGAAAATCAGTCCACTTGGGAATTGTGTTAAAATGCATTAAATTCCTGATCTGCAGTAAGACAAACGTGCTTTATGTATCAGAGAATGACACAGAAGAAAAAAAAAACCATGATAAATACAATAAAGCAATACATAATTTGTGCCAGACCCTTACTCCCCCTCCTTCCTTTTAAATGGAGCAAATAAAGCTTCAAATTTACCCCACGAATCTTTCTCCTATCAGCTCCCCTGAGCTCTTCACTAAAATCTCATGAATCTGTTACACACACAAGAATAAAYAGATTTTATGTTCTGTGTACCTCCACCCCACAGTAATTTTCTGTCCAAATGACAGGTTATGAATAAGAGTAAGCAAGGGTAATCTGTAGGCAGAAGTAGATAGTAATTGCCCCTACACTTTGAAGGACTTAAGGAAAAGAGCAGCTGCCTTTCCAGATGATACCACTGTTTCAGTGACAATAGTATTAAATTATCAGTGAGTACAGCTCGCTTGTATTGGCAGAAAGAGCAAGAAAATAAATGGGTTAATTTCCAGCACCACTTGAAAGACAGGAGATCCTGAAAGAAAGGGAGAAATACAACACTAGAAAATAAACCTGACAGCCAGACAAAAAACTTTCCACTTGACCTTCCCTACTGAAAAATCTCTTTCAGCATTGGTATCCATTCCCATTGAGTGATGTGAATTTGTGTGGGCAAAGTTAACCTGAAGGCAGGGAAAAAAACTCCAAACAGATAAAAAGCCTTAAAGCAGCTGGATAGCCAGAACCTTATCACTGTTTTAGTGGCATCTCTCCTGACTTCTGACCTCCAGCATACCAGCAGGAAGAATTCCACTGAAAACCTCCTGATTTTTTTGACACCCAGGCATTAATGGGATGCAGTAAAAAAAAAAACAAACCAAAACAGTTAAACCACGATAAATCAGTGACTTCAGGCTCTGGGACTATACCCTGGTAGCCAGCCTGCTGGAACAGCTCAGGGATGCCCAGAACAGTGTGCACAACCTGAGAGACCCAGCTGGATAAAAGAACACGACAAAATCTCAGTAAAATCTCAGTCCAGTTCATTGGTCAAAGCTAGCAATGGCTTTTTTTTTTGTTGTTTTTTTTTTTAATTTTTTGGTTTTGAGGGAGGGATTTGACCCTGCTAGTTTTAATGCGTGAATTTCTCTCTTCTTGGCAAGTACTTTTTCTTTTTTTCCCCTTTAAAATCTGAATTAGAATAGCTGTGGTTTACAATGCAAGCCCAAAATGCAGACATCAGAGGATGTGGCTAGCAGCAATGAACCCTTTGGCTGTTCACACAGCTGGCTGMAGGGCAGGAAGAAGAACAGAAGTAAGGCCATCGTGTCCTGTCACTGTAACAATCCCCTCGTTGCTCTGCTCAGCCTCACAGAACAAACAAGGTGGATTTGTTCGAGGTGACAATCTCATCATTCCCACAGAGAGCTCTGCCCCCCTCCAAAAGGCATTTTTTCCTTTCTGCTCCTCGAGGACAGCATTAGGAAAAAGGAAACTGCAAGCTCTTGTGGCTCCTCAATCCCTGAGCACAACTTCTGACCAAAAYACAACTTGCAACTCAGTGCTGTTCTACTCTCAGCAACATCATTTTCCACAGAGGGGTGGGATGAGAGATGCTCCAGCACCCCACAGAACTCACAAACATATTCCCAAGTATTTGGACTGGGTTTCTACTGTCTACTTTAAAGAAAAAAAAGCCACAGTTGTTCTTTAAAAGARCCATCTGAATGAGAAAACAACCAAGCCAGCAACAAAAATTAGATTTAGTATTTATCTAACTAACATAAATCTTATAAATTTTAATAGCGAGGCTGTAACATGCTTGAGGCCCAGATGGGAGATGAAAGTAGACAAAAGGTTCCAAGGAAAGGCAGCAGGGATAAATCTGTTTTTTYAATTAGGAAAGCAGAAGAGATGCAAGGGGGACTGCAATGCAAACATCTGCCCCAATATGCACTGCTCTGGTGGGAGAAGAGGCAATTGTGTCTGTCTCTGAAATGACTGTCAGCAGCATCCAAGCCACATAACAAACTTCCCAACTCAAACATCCCCAAGCACAGGAATTCACATCCATGACAAGAAAAAGGCACAAGAGGCACAGAATTGCTCCAAACACATGACTTGGTGGTGAAAACACGAGCCTCAAGATTTGTGCTGGAAGTCCAGAGAGAAAAGCAGTGGCAGCAAGATCTGTCCRCATCACCTTAGTGAAGCAGGAGAATATTTTCGCTGTCTTGCAGTTGGGGAACCAAGATAAGCAAGTTTTTAGCCAGGATTCAACAAAAGAAGCAATGGATCGAGTGCATGCACCTTGAAATCCAACTCTGTAGCTCAGCCATGTACCTCTAGATCACACCAAACTCTGCAAGTCTCAGTCTGAACAAAAGATTTYAAAAATATATTATTGGTTATATGAAATAGCTGTGATTTTAACATGCATATCAAACTCAGTAACGTTGAGTTTTGCTGTTTTCTCCCTCACATCCCCCTGAAAGCAAAAGGAGACTGCAGTCATTTTTAGAGTCACAAACCAGAACAAACATGGGAGCTGCTGCTCCTCCTGCCAGTGGGTGTCCTTTCTTTAGCACTAAAGCAGGCACAAGGCTGCAGATTTATCTGAAAAACACATGAGTGGTGTTTCAGCTGAACTGGTCATAAGGTTTCAGAACAAACACCTCTGCTTTTTCATGGGATGCTAAAAAAGAGACCRTTTCAGGCACTCTGCAGACTCTGGAAGACATTGACCTTTTTTCCTTGGAATCAATTCACATTTTTCACTTCGTGGTCATGTGGGATTATTATCTGTAATTGAAAGTAGAAGTGTAGATTAGGGAAAAAATTTCACACAAGAACTCAATTATACGGCAAATTCCGTGGCCGAGGAGCGACAGAATACATTCAGCCTGTATTAAAACCCTCCTTCTGAAATGAATGTTAATTAAAGAGGCTGAAGATGCAGGCTGGATGGATGARGACAAACAGAACAATCTCAGCCCGTTGCAATGACAGTGTTTCCCCCAAYGGAGACAGAACGGATGGCCAGCCTTACTCAGATTGCATCTCTTGAGAGGACGATTTATAATGTACAAGACAGAAGAAATTTATTTGCTAACATATGGAAAACATTTGTGGGCTCTTCTGAGGATCTGAAACTCAAGAAACACAACTACACATTGTTAAAACTTCTAAATGGAGATTTCATTTTAGAAATAAGCGTTTTTCAACTCGAGCCTGTGACATTTAGTTCTATATACTTTTGTTTCCTGCCCTGTCAGGTATGAATTTCAGAACAGGTTGCTTGCTGTAGGTCTGAGCCACGGGAAAAATATTAGCTGACAAAGTCCTGTTTTTAAAGATCTAACCCATGCTTCAGGAAGATGGATGGGGAACATACGCCGTAGGGATGGGGCAGGATACTGCTGCCCAAGTTATCATCGTGGCACTGCAAGTTACAGCCATGAGAGGAGATAAGGCTACTGACACCAAGCAAACGATCCTAGAGATCCAACCCAAAAAAAGTCCACTCTCTGATACAAGAAAACGATCCTCCTCTAAGAGCTCTACCTGTGGGGCAAAACTCCTCTTCCCACGGAAATAACCCGCTGGATGCCTGGACGGGCTGCACGCTGGCTGAAGAATAAACGAAATGCATGATGCAATTTGCACACACAAAACCACGCACATCCCACGGAGCAATAGTGCAGCTAACAGGATCAGGGGCTTTATAAAAGCCCTGTGCCAATCAAGAGGCAACAGCCATATCGGGGTCAGGGCTTGTATGTAATGAAGGGGGCTGCTCTAAAGCTGCGAGCGTTCCATCGGTGCAAACATCTGCGCACGATGAAATCGGGGTGGCCGACCTCAGAAATGTGAAGTTTTGGATTGCTGTGCTTGAACAGATTGAAACATCTTCAACAAGAGCGGGACCTCGGGCCAAATATTTGAGGCAGCAGTGCAGCAGCAATGGCTGAGATTTTCAGMGACGGGTAAATGACTGATTAAATGACTCAATCATGCAGATGCTTTTGAAAATTCTGCCGCACGCAGTTAAGTTTATTCATGCATGTGTGGGAGAGGGGGAGGACTGTGAAGATTTTAATAACTACCTTAGGAAATAAAAAAGAACAAATGTACTTTCTCTTTAAAACAGACAAAAAAACTCAACCAAACCCAAAAAAATCCACTGCTGTGGCTGGCTAAGAGTTTACAGAAAGTTGCGGAGAAGTTTTGTGTGGAAGGATGACCAAACGGACTATGATACACAAGTCAAAAACATGTGCAAAGAAAGAATGGAACAGAAGGGTAAAAATAAAACATTTCACAGCCCTATCAATTTCTTCCAGTTTTAAACTGCTCCATGCTTCAGTATGTTATTTCTGGCTTATGCAGACTTCATACTCCACCATAACCTACTGGATAAATAGGAAGCTGAGAGCTCTGAAGAGCTTAAGGACTGCAGGAAAAGGAAAGACTTCATCCCAGAAAAATGAAGCAGTATTGGGGAAGAAGATGTCCCCAAAGCCTTTATTTTTGGAGTGACAACACATGTGCCCTGGTGTGACATCTTGACAAACAGTACCACCAGGTCCCACCACCACTGAGATCCCTCTCGCATTCTGGAGATCACAAAGCCCTGCAGGGAGCACTGCCAGGCAGGGCACAACTCGTCCCCCCAAGTCTCAACAAGATGCCAACACCACTGAGGTTTCCCTCCTTGGTGATGCTACTGAGCAGCTTGCTCCTCCTTCTCCACCAGGCACCCTATCCATAAATATCTGCATGGCTGGGAGTCACCTGCCTGGGGTCAAGAAGGTGGGAAAAATCTCCTGCAGCTCTGGCTCTTCATTTTGAGTGCAGCAGTCGCAGTGATTTTGATGCAGCTGGAGCTCCATTCATCCAACTTTTCCAATGCAAAACAACATCTATGTAAAGGCAGCAAGTTCCTCCTCCTCATAAAAAGCATTCTTYGAGTTTAAAAATCAACACTTAGCCACAAGATTGAGCTAGTGGAGAAACTTAGGAGCACTCCCAAGTCACTAAACATCAGCCAGTAGTATTTTAGCAAAAATACACTTTCCTGTTTACACAGGCTACTCAATATTGCTTAAACATTTGAGTATTCCAATGTGTAACTCAGTGAGAGCTGGCACATGCCCACCCAAGAAACATTTTGACAGTCACCCCCTTTCTGATGAGCACAGAAAAGCCACACACACACATCAAGAGCCACTGTCCATCCCAGCAGAGCACAGCTCGCCCAGTGAATTTGGGAACAAAGCAGCACGAATCAGTAAAAAACTCTGGCTCCAGCGGTGCCTCCCCCTTGGTCTGTCCCATCCCAGTGCCTATAAATCACTTYTGGCAGGTAGTTGGGAAGCAGCTGCTAATGATAGTTTTGCTGCAGAGTGCAGGAAGTCACCTTTTAACCCTGCCTGCTGTTGTTTGTCTCCCTGAGCGTGACAAAAGGACAGATGTGGACAACATGCCAGCCCTGGGGAGGATCCGGTCAAAACCCAGCAGGGAGTCTGACCTGGGCCCATGCTGGAGAAACATCACCCTCCAAAAAAACACCTTTTGGCTTTGCATGCTTCCTGGGACTCATCTTCAAGCAGCCTGATGCTTGTACTGATTTTTCATTCCTTCACCCGAACAATCCAGGGGAGTACCCTAAAGACAATTTTGAGTTTGCTGTTGCTGCACTGAGGATATCCCACATTCTCCCTTCCTGCCATCCAGGCTCCAGGGGACAAGGAGAGCATTTGTAATATAACAAATGCACTTACACGTGTGCATTGGGGGTTGAATTAAGGTGAGCAAACAACTTCATYGAGAAAAAAATATATAATGTGAGTGACTTGTTTTCAGCACACTGAATAGCCCTAATCAGATTCACAATTTCAATTTCACTTGACAGGTTGTTTTTAATTTTTAACTTTTATTTGGTAGTATGCAAGGTCAGCAGCTTTTGTTTCAGCAAAGCTCCAAAATACATTTTAGACAACACATGAATGAAACAGGAACGAGCTGAGCAGGAATCTCAGAGAGATACCACACTCCTGTGCCTTCCTCCACCTGAAGAACACCTGTCTGAACTTTCTACATTTTACACACATGTCAAACACCTCCAAAGTTGCTTTTTGTTAACAATCGTGATTCAAAACCTTATTTCCTTGAGTATGCACCTGAGTAGCAACTGGCTGAGTTTGCAGGGAGTTTCTTGAGGACAGAGAGGAGTATTAGGAGCTGCAAGACTAAGCCATAAGAAATTCAARGGTGATCGTTTCTTCACTTCTAGCCCCTGCCATCACCTGCTCTGACACGCTTTTCACGTGGCGACAGGAGGCCTCACATTCTGCAGAGGATATATTTCCATCAAATAAAACACACCCAGTGGCCAAACATGATGATGGCTGAAAGCCAGCCCTGAGGCATAAAAAAAAACCTTTCTAACTTTGCCATGTAAACCTGAACATAAAAGGAGGGACCTTGGGTGACAGGTACTTACAGTGAAGACATCATCATCGCCGACCTCGGCCTCGTTGTGAAGGGTGGACGAGGAAGTTGTAGATCCTAGAAAAAACCAAACCAAMAGCTTTTTAAACATGACATTTTCATGATATTTTTTTTTTGAGGACATTAAACATTTGGATTCTCATAGGTTTGTGTGTTATACATGTGTGAAAAAGTGGCTCAAATTAAGGAAGAACAACCCATCTGCTGGTGGCTGGGTTGGAGAGGTAAAATCTGAAAGTGTTTCTTGAAATGCAACTGTGTGGCTGCCAATGCTAATTAACAATGATAAAAATAGCAGGTACCATTTCCAATTACACAAGACTAATTTCTGAAGAATGTAAAGCTATGGACTAACCAGTGCTCCAGGATGATTCTCAGCTGTCGAGAAACCATGTATGAGTTTTTCTTTACTTATTCCCTAAATCTGGTGGGGGGATTAAATTAGAAACCTTTAATTAAAAAAAAAAAATGAACCACACTTTGACAATAGTTAGATTGGGTTTTTTCCTTTTTCCTTTTAATTTTGGAAGTTGTTGTAGACTGTAAAGGTCTTCTCTGTTATCACCTACTTTTCAGATAATTATCTCGCTCCACGTAAACGACATTTGAAAGGAGCTGATGTGTGTAAAGCCACAGACAAGAAAAGTATTGGGGTGATAMTTTCAGTAGGTACATTTGGCAATTTTGTGGAAGAGTGAGAAAGCATATGAAAAAGCTTTCCTCACCCCACAGGTGAGCACCCATGCCACAGAAGGGCTCCAGGGCAGGTAGCACTCATCATTGCTGGACTTGACACCAAATTTATGCTGTACCTAAAAAGGAATGACTCCTCTCCCTACCCATATCCAAGACCCCAGACTCCCTTCCTGGCTGGCTTCATTTATCCTACCAAAGAGSGTGGGTGCAGCAAGAGGATCTGACCCAGGTCAAAGGTAATTTTTTTTTGATGCAAGCCCACTGCTAGACTGAATTACGGCCAAATCACACTCCTGACCAACACTGCTGAACAGTTTGTACCKCCTTCCTTCTGGAAATTTGTTAAAATAACGTGTTTTATATAACACTATTGGCACCAGCCTTGGCTGCTCTCAGTTGCATCATCATGRAGATGTGCAGAGCTAAGTGTGAAAGCCCACTTAAAACTCTGAGTAATGTGGAAACATTTGTGCCATTTGCTACATTAGCTTTAAAATCAAAAAAGCTGACATTCTGTGGAGCTGCATAAGGGCTCCTGTACCTGTGCCCCAAACTTCTGATGCTACAGGGAAYGAACTCCTGGTTAAATATTCACAATAAAGCAGTGATTTCATGAAGTGAAGTTCTGAATGCACACTYAGTTCTGCCCAATATTACCTCCTGAATTTGATCAAGTGTATGTGAACAAAAAATGAATGATAAATGAAATCCCCTGGCCGATGCTGTGTGTGCATGAGCCAGTTATTGTTTTTCATTCAGAAAGMCTTATTTGGAAGTTAAGGAGGAACACATTCATGAGGATCAGCCTGTACTGTTAATGGGATAAATATAGATTTGCTGATTTTGAAGTATCTGAGATACAGCAAAACTTGATTCTAAATACCTCCACTTTGAAATGGATCAAGAAGAGCAAAACAGGAGCTGCCAAGTATCAGCTTCTCCAAAATACTACTCAATACAGCTGAGTTATTATCTCCCCGAAACTTTGCACAGTCCCATGCCACTTAGATAAAACATCACTTTTATGACTCAAAATGCTTCACAGTTTTAGCAAGAAGAATGCAGAAAAACTACCTGTAACTTCCTCATGTTAATGGCTCAGAAAAAAACAAATTAATTGAGAACATTGTTCCTCTAACTGGTGAGGTATTGACCAGCAAGGAGTTCTGGGGCATTAATTCTCTCCCAGTATCTACAATTTCATGTTAAAGCAAGGAAAGGCCATGCAGAACATTAAGCTGCCTCATGGAGGTAATGTCCTCAACAAAGGATACAAAAATGTACCATCTGTACATAAAAATATCCTGGTCACACTGGAAGGGAAGGTAAAAGGTTTTGGATACTAAGTCCCTACATAAAGTAGTATGGTTAAAAAAAGAAAATCAAGAAAAAAACCCATGAAGAATCGAATTTCATTAAAATAAAGTACAATTGAATTATAGCTGCATTGTGATTGTGTGATTGCAATGAAATGTGAAAAGGAAAAATTTATGACAACTTCAAAGCACAGACAATTCAAACGCATTTTTTACAGAATTAAGAAAACAACACCCCAAAACACAACAAAGTCTTCAAGAACTACCATTCAACTAAGAGGATGCAGACAAAACTAATTACTRCAAAATAAAACCAAAAACAAACTGAAGTTTTATTCAACTCCAGGCAGGGATTAATTCTATGATTTAACAAAGACTCGGTGTGATGAGATTTGACTGCACATGAAGAGCCTGGGCTGTTTGAGTTGCCATCACCAGTGTGAAACCCAAGCCYATCAAAAACAGCAGTGACAACAAAYATGATGACAAATAATGGGAGAAATCTGGACAGACAGGATTGAAAAATGCCTGGACTTAAACACCTTACCTCCTTCAAGGGATTGAGAAAATTAATAAAATTCTTAAAGCGGTGGGATAAGGGCCCCAGCTACACTTGCACAAGAGACCTCCAAGCCCAAGGACTGATTTTAAACCCATCYCTCTTTCCCAGCTCCCTGATTTAAACCCTCTGCCCACTCTTCCAAGGGTGGAAGTGTCCATTCCATGCTACCTTCAATGAGGTCCTCGATGGCTTTCCTCACTCCTCGGTCGAAGGCTCGAGCGTCAGCGGGGCTTTGAAAAGTGAGCCCAAACTTCCTGTTGTCAACTTTCCAGTGGTGGAAGGTGGGGTTTGCCTTTGTGTACACCAGGTCCTTCTTCACAAAGCACTCCAGCACCACCTGGGAGGGCATGAGCCCCAAAAGAGGAGTAAAGGCACTTTTCCCAGCCCAAGGACACAGCCAGCACGGTCTCAGGATGGACCCAAAAGCAAGCCAAGTCATGCCTCGTGTAGGGGAACATCCTTCCCTACCAAATGATGACTAATAAACACCAGACACTGCAATTGTTCTCAAAACCATTGCACATTCATCTTTTGCTTGTGCTTTGAGTAGGAGCTCGTTCCCAACCCCAGGAACATCTTTTGGACCCAGCGTGACACAGGTTAAGCCAGCGGGAGAGGGCTCAGGTGGAAGGAGAACCTCTTCCCTCAATGATTTTGACCAGGAGAAATTTTATCCAGCAGCCACAGATTTAGGAGGTGCTGCAATACTCCCCTCACTGTTTTTTAAATTATTCACCCCCAGCCAGACATTCATCTCAAGTTTTGCTGTGCCAAAAGCCTCTCTAGAGTGATGCTCAGGGGACAACAGGAATGGCTTGTCATGTCTTACTCCAYCCCTCAAACCCCATAAGCATGGCTCTCAAATAACATCAAAAAAAAGCATCCTAAGCAAAACAGCATTGCAAAAGACAAACTATAATTGAAATAAATTTAAAACACCAGTGTTTTTGGAAGCATGACCATTTCTCCCTCAAATAATGCATTTTTTTAGCCTGTGGAAGGAGTGCTGCTTTTAAGCTAGCCTGTATCTTTACAGGAGTGCATTTCAGAAGAATCAAATAGATAAAAACAAGATAACAAAGAATAACATTTAAAGWGGCCCCTGGAAATCAGCAAAAGGCTTTATTAATTTGATTTGTGCAGGGATAGAAGAGAGCTCCTTTTTAGATAAACAGCTACCAGGAGAAACCGAGTGTGTCAATTCATAAGAGACAACTTGTCTTCATATTCTCACTCAGCTTGTTCAAACCTTGAACAGCACGCAGCATAAATAATTCATAGCCCTTTTAAAAGGCTTGCACTGCATTACTCAGTGCAATGTGACTGGCTTCATGGGCTCTTTACACTTCAATTCACTTTTCACTTACCCCCGCACTAGGTCTAAGAAAAAAAAGAAAAAWCCAGAGGCCTTCTTTCATTCAAAGGGGATCTTTGCATGTCGATGTCAAAAATTTACCTGTTCCTTACAGGTGGCATCAYGCCAGCCTAGGTAGCAAAAGACAGCAATTCTTGATGAGGATGGGTTTGTTTTGTCCAATCTGGAACTATTTGCACATGCCTGTTTTTTTATGTTCTTTTAAAACAGAAAAAAACTTGCACAAGAACACAATAGCAATAGATTTGGGATAATTCTCATTATAAGAACAGACAAAAGTTGAATTAGGGTCTATTACCAGTTTGTCTTTCTGCCTTTCACCATGGATTAGAAATCCACTTCTTCCATTGCCCTCCGGGTACGTGACCTTGCAGACGCCAACTCTACTGAGACCGCCTCCTTCTTGCGGCAACCATCCCCCACTGGAGTCATCTCGGGTCATAACCACAGCTTTGACTCGCACAATATAGCTGTCACTGCAATGGCAACAAAACAAAAACAGAACCTTTGGTGAGGGAGCATCACATCRCAGCAGCTCTTCTTGAGGGCGGCGTTTAGACGGCGCTGGGCTGACCCCGACGGAGAGTTCCTGCCTGGGATGGAAGTTCCTGCCCACCTCCATCACAGAYGGCCCAAAACACTCAAAAAAGTGTTCTTCATTAGGAAAGAGACCCACCCAACAGCAAGGAATGAACCCGCCGGGTTTCCAAATGGATCAAACAACCTGTGGTCCCTGACACTGCCTCATGCAGCAGGGACAGGGACAAAGAGAGTGGGGTGAACCAGCACCACCCCAAACCAACTCCCACATTGGGGCATCAGGTCTCCGAAGTGCTGGAAGAACACAGGGAGCTCAAATAACCCATGAACTAAGTGTTTCAAGGTTTCTGTGATCAAATTTGTGAAGTGGGCTTTGGAAGATGACACACAGATTCCTTCACATCTGAGACAGCTTTATGGGGAAAACCCCACAAATGTGGCTCCAGCTGGTAACTCAGATGAAAGGAGACGGGAATAAGCTCAGCTCAGGTCGTCAGGACCACACCACGTACCTAAACTGTTTCACCAGCATTTCAACCGGCTTTGAAAGGCAGTGGCATCACCTCACAAAAAACTATTCTGGAGACACCTAAGATTTGGGGTTCATCCAGATGCYCACAAGAGCTCAGAAAAGATCCCCCAAAGGGAGACTCCACTCTTCCAGGACTCCTCCCATACCCTTTCCACAAAGCAGTCACTCCATCATCTGCTGGACATCATCTGGGGACATCACTTGGGGGTCACTTGGGAAGCAGAAAAGCCCCTGCAGAACTCACATGAAAGCCACACATCTTGCATGGAACACGCAACAGACCAAGCTAAAATGGGCTGTGCCAGCACAGAACTGCCGGGAAATACCCAAATCAGCTTTTCTGTCCTCATGCTGATGCTGCACCGGTACCACCCATGATGTGGGGACATTAATTAATGCAGGGATGCTGAGGACAGGGCTGTGATGYCCCTGCAGGGAGGTCACCATGGTGTGCTTGTGTGACAGCCACGGCACCCTTGGCTGCAGAGCTGCTGAGGCACCTCGAGATACCCAAAATGCTGCTGCAGGGCACTCAGACCCAGGAACATTGACAGGGATGAGAAAAAGGGACGTTCAAAATAAAGTGCCCGGGGATTGTCCATCTCCAGGCCACCAGGAGACCTCAGAAGGGGAAGGAAGTGCTCCATCAGCAGCCTTTCAAAATGACAGGTATCATCCTTTATGGAAAGAAATTCCTCCCTGAGGAAAGCCTGGCATCCAGACATTTTCCCAGCATCCTATACAACATGAMGAGCAGTAGTAGCTTTCTTCATCCTGCATCAGGTAAAACTGCCACGTTCAGGTAAAACTGACATGTTTTCAGACGTTTTTGCAGCACTTTTGCAATTCAGGTGCTAACACTTGAATTCTAAGCTTCCCTTTCTCTAACACGACCAGATTTGGCATCTAAGCAAGCAGGCTCCTGGCTCCCACCTGATGGCAATTTTGAGGACAAACCAAGGGAAGCAGTGAGCATCTTCTGGGACCAGCTCAAACCTTCTGCAGCTACACAGATCTCACAAAACACACACTGCAGTTTTCTCTTCGCAGCCTTTATTTCATGGATACATCAACTTTCTCACTGGACCTACACAATGGCAGCAGTGCACAGATGCTAAAAGYTGATCCCCTGTTGCCCTGAGTATTTTGCACTGGCTGATAAAAAGCTYTCCAACACACTGAGATACAGAGCCCATGGGGTCCCACAGCTGACAGACAAAAGGCATTCACAGAACTGAGAAACTGTGTTTTTAAGAATATTTTTTGCTCGAGCCCTTAAAGCAGCTTCCTGGTACAGTAAACAGGGCAAGTGTATCTATAAATAGACCCAGCTACCTTTTTACTTTTTAATGAAAACCCATTTCTAGATTTTACARTGGCAACTTTAATCTCCTGACTTCCTGATACTAAGAAATAAGCAAAATACTTCAGCTAATTTCCTACTGTGCCAAATCCAAGCCGCTTCTATCCAAGACAGTTTTTGTTTTCTTCTCTGCACCTTTCCCATATGGTCTATAAGGATTAGCAATTAGCAGATGAAATAAAAAGAAAACCAACTATACATTTCTATATCTTGCTACTATTCCCCAAGGACCCTTTCTGGACTTATTTTTAGCTCTCTTCTGAAGTCAGAGCCGCTCAATATGACCTTCCCTCTCATCCTCCCGCAAAAGTCATCCACASAAACTGCAGCTTCTCCTTCTACACTTGAAAATTGCCACTGGCATTAKAGCTTCCTGCAGGATTTACCATTCACTTTTATGGCAAGAGTTGGAACTTCTGGCTGTCCCAAAAGTAATGTTGTCTTCAGTTAGTTTGCTGCAGAAATTGTCCACTTAAAGGAAAATCAGGCAAGTAGCAGCTGTGATTCCTGCCAGTTATTTACGCATTTAGATCATCTCTCAGTGAATTCTCCAGGTCCATAATTACATTTGAATATTAGTGGATGCCTTTATTTTAAATTTAGGTTCCCCGACTATCCCTGCCCTTTCTAATGACAATCTGGAGGGGCAGAGCCACATGGCTTTCATCTTCATATCCACACCTACCCACGACCTATGGCTCTTACAAACTCTGCCACCGCATGCCGAGAGAACACCATTTAAACTGCATCTTCCCRTTCTGAAGAGCAACCTCTTTAAATGCATTAAGCCAGAAAATCTAGTTTCCAWCCCCCTACCACGGCAAGACGACCTCTGTTCCCCTATTAGACAAGAGTCCAGCAGAAGGGTTCACCTTTGGCAGGGCAGGCAGAGCTCTGGCTCCATTAACGTAATCCCTTGGCACGATTTCCTGCACGATCAAAAGTCACCAGTGACGCTTGGCTCCCTGCAGAGCTCTGTCCCCACTCCCACTCTGCTCCAGCCACGGGCACATACTTCCCAAAGCACAACCTGTGCCAAGGGACTTGGAAAAAAACCATGAAAAAGTAGAAGGGAAGGAGGTGGTTAAGGTTTCTTAGGGCTTGACATCTTGGTTTAATCTCTGGATTAGCACTCWGAAGCTGCACTTGAATTTTCAAGGCTACACACAGCTTCCTTCAGTCTTCTATGTCTAAATCCTGCCTGCTGTTTCCATCCACAAGCCTAGAATAGGCAATGCTTCTTTCCCTCATGCCAGTGTTGATAAATACTTGGGAGGTACTCAAATATTYCAGTTCCATATAAGGACCTCGCTTCCTTAGTGTAAAAGCTGTTTATTTTCTTTGCTATTTAATTTTACACGACTGCGTCGAGGCTCTGGCTGGTTCCAAGTATTCCAAATCCTGAGGAGCAAAGGAGTGATCTGCAAATCCTGTGTGTGTGTCACTGATGAAACCCTGGTGCACTGGAGCAGCAGAACAAGCACATTTAAGTCATTCACCTGCATTTTTATCACAGCACCGGCACAAATTGACTCTTTCAGAAGAAATGGTTAATGAGGTTTGTGAAAATATTTGGTCTGTTACCATTAATGAGATTCCCCAGAGTAGCCTCAGTCCCCCTCGTTTTATTGGATCCTTGAAACTTTCAAGATTGCTCTAATTGTTGGCTTTATGGCCTGCCACTATGTGTAATTTCATGCAAACTATTCTTAATTATGCTCTTAAAAGTTATCTTAACCCTACAGATTTGTCTTCAGCAGCCTTAAAAGCTTGGGAATAAAGTATCTAAGGGATTACCCAGCTGCATGGCAGCCAGCCACTGTGTTCCAGGGCTGCTCCAGGTTGTCTGCCTGCCCCACCCTGAGTGGAAAAAAAAACCCAAAAAACCAGAATGAACTTGRGGAATAAAGGTAGCACCAAAAATCACGTGTTGTTTTTATTGGAAGGAAGAGAACCCTTTAAAAATTATAGCTTGTGGGTGTGCATAGGTATCTATAAAAGTATTAAATAAAGTGTGTGTGTGTATAATTGCTCTTCCAGAGGACACAGAATTTTCCTAAACAAGAAGCGACTGAGTGATGACCTCTGCTATTGCTGAAGCCTGGTTTCAGTACCCACAGTCCAACTCACAAAGCATTTGTGTGTCTAAGASACAGGTGACATTTAAGGCTGACAGAAGTGCTGTCCCCCAGCATGCACAAASGGGGCTGACATCATCCTGTGCTCTCAGACAGGAGCCACCTCACCTCCAGAAACACCAGTGGGGGACAAAGCCATGAGCCCCCTGCAATCCTGCATCCAGGACTTAGCACCAAACAATTCACTCCTGAGCTAAGGCCTTAATTTCACAACTGTCTTCGTAAAAGGAGGGTCAAAACAGACAACTCCCTTCCACCAGCTGCTCTTCTCTCCCACTTTGCTTCCAAAGCAGCAACTGCAAATACCATCTGAGATATCTAAAAGTCCCAAGGGGAAAAAAGAAARTAGTCCAACCCACTACATTTACTGCTTTTTTTTCTTTTCAGTCACATTTAGCATCTAAAACACTTCCCAGACACCTTCCATAACTCATTAATATTTTTCCCTCCAGCCAAGCTACCTGACCAAAATATAAGCTTATAAACTTGAAGCCATAAGGCACTTTGGTATTTTCCTCCCTTCACAACTCTGCAGCTCTGGCTCAGCTGGATGTATTTCACAGTGCCAGGTAAATTCCCTGCCCCAGCAGCTCCAGCAGCTGGAGTTAAAGCCATCCCATTTTGCCCAGGTGATTGCTGCGAGTTATTTTACAAGGATCCTCCCTGCAGTTCATCCCACAGCCAGAAAGCAGTGACATTTTGGTGGAAAACATGAAAAGCTGCTATTTTTGGAGTCCCACTTCCTTGATCTGTTGGTTGGTTCGTGAACCTTCTAGCAARGCTGACGTATCTGCAGACTATAACCAGCATTTTCTTCTTCAAATCCTAACCTAACAATTTGTTAGAAAGAAAACTTCTGAGTGCATGGTGGCTGCAGCAAAATGAAGTTGACATTTAGATTTCCAGCAGGTTTGAAATTTTTTCATTTAGTAACACCAAGAAAAAAAAGACATCTGTGTCTGTCTGGCCACATCAAATGTTAGAACGGAACCAGAAGAAAACCACAGAAAACCTCCCAGAAGTTTTCCTTGCCCTCACCTCTGCATCACACCAGGAACAAAGAACCACTTTACCTGCAACCCAACTCCTGTAGAACCAATTTGCAACCGGTATTTTTATATCTTTCAAATCCAATACCATCAGAATAAAAGGACATCTGGGAAATTTTAGTTTCTATACAGTCAGAATAAATAAACTCTCCACATTCCTTACTCCAGAGATGCTGGTTGAGTTTAGAGCAGTCCCAAAGGCAAAATGAACAGGGGTCATGTCTCCACAGCCAGTGCTCAGCAAACCTGGGTTTGCTTCCAGGACTGCAGCACATCTAAAAATCCTCCATAGGAAAAACTAATCACAGTTTTGTTTGGTTTGTTTTTCCCTTTTCCAGAAGAAAAAGGACTTCTCAAAAAACCAAGACACCTGCAACAACCCAACCACCCGCCTCCACATCTCCCTTAAATGCCGAGGCAGTGAGGAACAAAGGAACCCTTTCACCAAAACGTTTGTTCAACATTTAAGGCTGATTTTATTGAGTTTACGAGAAGAAGCTCTATCCTAACTAGCTCAAATGGGATTTCATAATCCCATAATTAGTTCAGATCCTTCCAGGAAGTACATGAAAATTCATTCCTGAAATACATACATACATATATATATTAAAAAATACACATATTATGTAGTCCTGCATGGACTAAATAATTTTTTTTGGCCAGCCAACTTTCTTTTCTGTGTCAGACTTGGGCAGTGATCTCCACAAAGTGCTGTACATGTGGGCAAAACCTAAAATAAACTGGGAGCAGCTTTTTAGGGAAAAAAGCTGGCTTGCAAGCATGCTGATGGGCAAGGAAAGAGCCACTGATGCAGTTCAAGTGCATGGAATTTAAGRTCTCTCACCAGAAATTAGCTCACTACACAAACAATATTGAATTAAAATGAAAGTCTAATGGCAGTTGGGGCAGATTAACTTATGACTTGTGTCTGTATTGAGGCATTTATGYAACATATTGTTGAAGCTGTGTTAGAGCTATCAAAAACCACAGCAAATCTTGTTATAAAAACACCCAAAACACTGGTTTTTTTCTTCTTAAAAGGAAGCTATGACATCACTGGGACACGAACACTAAAGACAAAACTTTTAATGAGCAAACATTCAATGACATATCTTAAAAAAAAGATTTTCCTTAAAATCCATAAAACAGATCAACTTTGCAATAAATGGTTATAGTTGCACAAGGTGGTATCTCTTGAAAAGTTGAAAGGGCAGCATAATACAGTTGAATAATTTGCCCTGCACCTCATGCAGTACAGGCARGAGTTGCAGCCTCAACTCCTCCTATTTTCGTGAATATTAACAGATTACAAGGAAGCTAATTAGCACTATCATTTACAGTAATGAGTAATAAATTGTTGTTGCATGACAGATGGTATTTGTTTTACATCACGTGTAAGATAAGCAAAAATGGCTTGAAAGTTTCACGAGCCAAACAGGTAGATTCATAAGATCTGCATCATGAATTGATTTCCCACACCTCAAAAAAAGGTCACCACAAGGCCGTAATTTTTTTTCTAAAATAAACTCACCATAAGTCCTTCTTTACTGCTATCCTATGGTAGCTAATGAATACCAATATTCAGAAAAAAAAACCCAGACAACCACAGAAACAGCATTCCATAAAAATGATTATGTCTGCACACAAACATATACACAGTATTTCTGTAAACTCAAAGTTCACAAGAAAAGAAAAAAAAACGGCTCACCCAAAGGAAGTTGAATTCTCCCCCACTCTCCTCCATTTTTGATCAGTGGAGACTACAACTCTATTTATCCCTCTGTAAATCCTCAATGACACTTATATTACAACTATGAAGAGTAGATAACATTTTGCAAATATTAAAAAAATAATTCTGTGACTCAATTCCAGCTGGGTCTGTATCAGAGAAGGGGTGAGGGAGTAAGTAGGATAACTGTGATCTAAATCTAAGAGGTTTTCATCTTTTGCCAGATGAATGAAAATATATAAAGAAAAGACTACATTCTTGGCTACATCAAAACCAGCGTGCACATTGTTTTTGCCTTCAACCACTCTTTAAATCCCCTACTCCATCAAGTGTCCATGGAGAGGGACATCAAGGGAAACCGCTTCCCAGGCAGCATCTATTTTTCCTGTTGGTATTTAAAGAGAGGGTGAATGTAAAAMCATTAGTTGTCAAAAAATTTATATAAATGAAAGGCTGTGTTTCACAGAAGAATTCATCCATATTCACTGATTAATTATATGCTGATTTAGACAACATTCAGAGGAGCTGTGGGGGCAGATGGGGGAAGGCAGAGGGGGAAAAAAAAACCCAAGAGTAAAAAATATGGAATTATACGCAGCCAGAGCACACTTACCTGCTGGGGGATGCCATTTCCTCTACATTTTAAACCTCTACTGCTCCGTTTCAGCAGCATTGGCAGCCTCCCTGCCCCAGCTGGCTGATTCAGTCTCCTGGAGGGATGGATGTGCTGCATTGTGTGGGGTGAGTCATCCCAGAGGTATCTGCACATCACAGCCCKGCCGGACCATTACTCACTGGCAATATCCTCCCTCCTCGGAAGAGCACGCATCGACCAAAGATCCTCGCTTCCCCACCCCGCTTATGGGACAGGAAAAAAATAAAATCATGATATGACTGCCATAAACTCAKGAGGAGGGTATTTGGCAGCAGCTGATGGGGCAAACGTGCTGAAACGTCACCTGCGCACCCAAGGCTGCCAACGGGTCCAAAGTTGAACAAAGGTGTCATTTCCTTTGGTGGCCCTTTATTCCCCAAAAGATTTTCCTCTGGTAGCCCATGAGCACTTCATTCCCCAAAACCTGCCGGGACCAAGGGTCCAAACAATGCCACCAGCTTGGAGGAAGTACTCCAACCTCCAAATGTGTCTGACTTTTAATGGGGTCTTAAATGCTTCCAATGGGCAAAAAGCTGACATCTCTAAGTATCAGATTCTCACAACTGAAGTGCCAACAGTGACATCCYTGCACACCAGCTTTGTTTTGGACASTTGGTCTCAAACACTCTCTGGGYGYTCAGAAGCCTCCACAGYTGCTGGAACTTCTCRCCYAGCCAGGGTGTCACCCCAAGAGGTYTAYGATGATCCCTRAATGTCCTCTMGTTAAAGCAGAAATGTTGCTCAAGAAATGTCTCAGCACCAGTAACAAGAATGAAAATTGTGATTCTGGGGCTCTGAAAGCAGTTTCTAAAAATACTTACCCAGTTTGTGAACTAATCTGTGCTGATGATTAGGCAGGAGGGGAGAAGAAAGCTAAGTGTTTCCAGGCTCGGCTGCTTTTGTCTGCCTTAAATCCAAACAGTTTTAACCCTGATTTGGGACAAAAATCCCTTTCTCCCCATGGTGGAGAATGRTGACTAAGGCAGTGCTGTCTGCAAGCATCCTTTAGGAAGGCTGCATCCCCACTTTACAGATGCTGACAACCTGGAATCATGCACACTCCTGAAAACTTCATGCTTGGACCATGGAAATGCTGAGCTTGAGACAAATGAGGCTTGAACCAGATTCAATGAGCAGACACCAGACTGCACAGAGGATGCTGGACATCAGAGGCAGTTGAACTAGATGGTCTTTAAATTAAAATTATCTTATGTTTCTGTAACATTCCAAATCACCAACATTATTTTCCTGCTTCTCTACAGCACCCAGTGAGCACATGTAAAGGTCCAGCTGCAGGCACCTATTTGCAACTTGGCTGGATTTTGTCATGACAGTGGAATCAAGCAACAGGCAAAGCCATGATGAAGGCAACACGCAGCATGTTAAGTTTGTTGCAGTGGTATCAACTAACAGCTGCATTTTCTGAATTTCAATATACAACAAAAAGAGATCTTTAATTTAATGACCAAAGGGTAGTCTGTGTTGRTAGAAGTGCATTTGCAACCAATGTCTTAACTCATTAGTCAGAGCATCATGCTGTGCAAGTAATTAAAAATAATAGGTATGGCTGTTTTCCTTTTTAAATTTTAATTACACATCTCCAAGTCCACATCCCATYCCATCCAGATGTACCAGAATTTGCTGCCTCACTTTCCTCTTCAAGCTCTGCTCTTTTACCATCAAATGCTCAATTTAGCACCCACCAGCTCCACCCTCACCTGTCTCAAGCAAGAACTCAGCACACAAGTCCAAAGCAAAGTCAGCCAGAAAAATTCAAGAAAGCTACCTGGCACTTTTYCCTGCAAGTCCAGTTGCTAAAGCTTGTCTCCCAAGGGATGGGGGAAGATGAAATTAGCCTCCCTGTGTAAGACAAAACTATCCTTGAACAAGCTATGTTGTAATCATGTTTTTGAAACAAYATCTCCCCAAAGCTTTCCTGTTTTCTCGCCTTCCTACTGGTCTGCAGGCCATCCTGCCACTGGTCCTCCCAAAAACTCAAGGCTTGGAGAGACTTGGGGCCATCAGAAGGTTCTTACAGATGAGCAACACTAAGAAGCAGTTGCAGCATTACAAATTACGTAGAAAAACCACCACACTGTGCAGGTAACACTGTTTCATGGGGCTGGGTTGAGGCACTGCCTGGATAATCTCTGCAAGATGCTGGTCTGTCCAGGGCTGGGGCAGGTGGGGACAAACATGGTGTGTGAAAATGCAAGGCAGAAGAAAGCTCTCTGTTACAAATGTTACAGCGTGCTCAGTCCATAAGGATGGAAATAATGCCCTTGCCTTTTGTCTACACCCAGAAGCTGCTGCGTGAGTCAAGAAGAAGCACCAGCTCATTCAGCTGGCTTCAAGCCCTGCTCTCAAGGGTTTTCTCCAAAGGGAAGCCAACACCAACTCACTGGATTAGCAGCAACTGAATCACTCACTGGTTGGGTTCTCACCTTTGCACATGTTCTTTATCCTTAAGGCTACGCTAACAAAACTCACTTCCAACACTGGCAATCCTGATGCACTTAAAACAATTTATTAAAATAATTATTATTTTTACCCCTAAATACTGCCCAGTCCAGTAGATTGCACACCCATCCCTGCGAGCTCGGTGCTACAGTGAAGTATCCTCCAAAGCTTTCTTGCAATTCCTAGTGAATTCCTTGGAAAACCTAGTTTGGGCCGGTGAGTGGCTGTGCCAACACATGAACATTTTCCTCATTTCCCAGCAAGATTCATGCTGCTACAGGGTTCTGCTATTAGAAATCTGAAGTAAACATTACAAATGGAGAGCCAGCACGGTGGTGGATATGCCTTTTGCTGCCTACCAGCCAACTGCAAGCACAGTTCAAAGAGCTGAGACTGCGGTGGGAGCAAGAGGAACCCAATTTCAATGCAGCTGCTGGAGAACCTGTGGTGAGGAGAATGAAATTCAGTCACCTCATTAGCAGCAGTCATGTCAATGGGCTGAATTTCTGCAGCAAAACACCAACAGAGGACACTGGCAGCTGTGAACCAGGCACAGAGATGTCTCAGCACACAATTCCAGAGCAGCATGAAGGGTTTGAGGATCTGCAGCCCCAGCTTCATTTGGGGAATACTGAAACTTGTTATACCTCACCATCTGTGAACACCAGGCAACCTGCCATAGGTGTAGCAGTCAAGATTAACCACAGCAGCATTGTCTGAACATTGCTTGCTGTGCCTTGTAAGAGATAATGAAGGTCACTTTACTCCATTTTGGTTTAAATAAAAAGAACTGCACAAAAACAAAAATAGAACAAAAAAACCTCCAACCAATCAGACCCCCCCCCCCAAAAAAAAAAAAACCAAAACAACAAACCCTAACAAAAGACTTCACAGACAGTCGGTGTAGTTCTATGCCCAGCACCTGAGAGACACCCACTGCACTTACGCTGTTCCTGTTGCCCACAAAGCTTTCTTGAATACTGGATTCATTGTGCTGCAGAGAAGAGCAGGAAGTAGGATAAAAATAGGAAAAAGGGCACAGAAGTAGGTCCTTAGGAAGGACTTCAAACATTTTATGATATGCTTTAGGCTGCTGAACATTCCGGGAGCACCGAAAAGCTCCTCCCTACATATGATTACCATGTTTTCTCTCTTCTGAATGTCWTTCTCATAGATGAATGGACCTTTGTACATTTGTATGACAACAAAAAATGACCCCAGCATAGATGGGTATTTCCAGCCAGGATCTGGGTGGAGGCCATATGGATTTAATTTTCCTGCAGACAGATCAAAGGAAAGCGCCAAGAGCGTCTTACTCGACTCCAAATAAACATCCATGACCAGAAAAGAGGTTACACAAATGACATGCACCGAGCTCCTCCACACCGGAAGAGCCTCATGTGCTTTTCTTCTAATTAAACCCTTCCTCCACGGCTCCTAATTGATACCTGGACAAACAGCTGTAATATGCTCCAGGAAATCTAACCCTGTACTTTGCCTTACTTGTCTGACATGACCTCAGTYGTCACAGGGCATACTGCAAACTTTCATTTTCTTGATACGAAACTGGTTTAAAAAACAAGCTACYGAAAAACCAAGGCCTAGCTCCTCCCTTCTTTTTTTTTGCACTTTAAACCACTACATCTTTGCTTACCCTTTCTGTAGAATAAAATTATTTCACCATGTGAGAGCAAGTGTCAYCATGCYTGCCCTGGATCAGGACATCCAGCATTAACTCTCTTCATRAGGGCATGCAGCAACAGGACAAGGGGGAATGGCTTTAAGATTAAAGAAGGCAGGTTTAGGTTAGATATTAAAAATAAATTCTGTRTTCAGAGGGTGGTGAGGCACTGGCACAGGTTRCCCAGAGAAGCTGTAGATGTCCCATTCCTGAARTGTTCAAGGTCAGGCTGGATGGGGCTTTGAGCARCCTGGTCTATCAGGAGATGTCCCTGCCCAKGGCAGGGGTTTTGSAGCAAAATGAATTTTACGGCTCTTTCCAACCCAAATCATTCTATGGTTYTRTAATTCTATTTCATAGCTTACTGATTTTATTATTTCAGTCCTATTGCAGGYAGAGATTTCTCACCAATACCTTGGGTTTCCTCTGGCCAACTGTGTGCATCTCCTAGCTCCTACTTTGTTCTCCCTGCTTTCCTGTTTACATCTCCGCTGTCGCTTCCCCTGCACAGCCGAAGGGCTTTGGAAAAAGGACAAACAAACAAGCGTTTCCTCAAGATGCTGGCAGTTGCGTGCCTGTGCYTCTCTTCCTACCACTGTCCTTTGCCTGGTCACAACACTGTCACATGTATTTAATGGCTTGTATTTCCTGTGCTCCGCTTTAACAGGCACAATCTTTTAAATGCTGAAAGATAYGGCCCTGCCAAGTGCCTGCTGAATGTATCCCTGGCCAGAGGGATTGTGCTTGCACACAGCAGAGAAATCAGTCAGGGGAATCATCTTGGGGTCAATCCTATATCCTCATTCTGGCAGGTAATTCCAGAAATTCCTTCCAGAARGATTTGGTGTAGGGACAGCTGGAGTCCTCTGATACACATGAAGGAGATCAAAGATTCCCAGGGTTTTCCCTTTTAGCATCAAAGATGGTGAAGGAGCTTCTCATGCTGTACCCATCAGGGTTTTTGGTATACTCACTCCCATCTCAAATCTTCTGGATTTATTGGGGAATACCAGAACACTGATGCCCCACATAAGACCAAAAAAACCTGCTAAGCAACAACTTTTGCAAGTCTATTAATTTAACTGGCCACAATGCTGTTCAAAAACATTAAAAAATGGAGAAGCAACATTATCTTCTTGCACAAGATCTGTGGGAAGAAAGCACCTACCTTTTTACTTTGGGCAAAGCCCCATCTATATCATACACTGTCCACTTCCAATAAATTATTAAAGTATCTACAAGGACGAAGATATGTATCTTGATTTTTTCTCCTAGCTTCACACTGGTTTTTCTGTGTCTCAAGCTGTGTGACAACCACTCTACGCATGAGCAGCAAATGATAAAGAAACCACAAGTGTTTATCTCAATCCAAAATGGCTTCATTTTTCCCCCCCTTCTCCTTAAACTCAGATTTAACTAAGGTTTCAATTCCAAGGACAAAAAGTTGACAGGAGGTGCATGCTTTCCCATTGATACTCCATCTACAAACTTTTTTCTTTTTTTATTTAAGGCAGTTTTATCTAACTACAAGTTTGACTTTAGGATACATCTACCTCCGCCACTACGTCTACTACTATCTCGGAGCAAGAGAAGTTATAGTAGGGAAGAACACTAGTTTGAAGATAGGTCTGTGTTCTATTTGCAGTTCCATGCCCAGCACTCCACTGTGATGTTCTGGCTCCCAGACAAGACAGCAGCAGAAGAGKGACTTGTCAAGACTGCCCTGCAAGGCCTTCTTTTCCACTAGAAATTAATATTCAGAGAAAACAGCAATGGCTTTCTGGCCTCCTAAGGGAGAGACATATGCACTCATTGTCCAAAAGCAAGATGAGTACAAACTTTGCTGAACAGTTTACATCACGATGGGAAGTCACAAGTTGACAAGATGTCTGGAAGAAAAAAAACCAAACTCAACAAAACATCCCCAGGCCTCTCTGAGTCTGATAAAAGGCTATTTCCAGCACTAATCTGCAAGGTGGAGCAAGGACCTGCAACTGCTCCTTCATCCAGGGACACCTTTTCATCAATATTAGCACCATGAGGAGGCTGGTGCCCAACCTGTGCTTCCTCCACTGAGGCACAGTGGGAGCTGCCAGCCCAATGTTTGGAGATGCTGTGGATATCAGCACAACCCCGTTCATTCCACCACAGAAACACGAGGCAGTGCCAGAAACAGCTCTGAGTTACAGCTCCAGTGGATTCAGAGATGGAATCAGGTGATGATGGCTCCATTCAAAATAGAAAGCTGAGGTGGAAAGTCAGTTACTCATCCAAACCCAATGCTCTCCCTTGGAAATGCATGGATGATGCATACCATCAATCCTGAGAGCAGARGAATCACATTTCTCCTGTCTTCACCCTGTCCAGATGTGCTTGGGCTGCACTGAGTCCATGCAGGACCTGGGATTAAAGTCCCTATCCAACACATGCACAAGCACACATGCTTTACGAGGAATATATTCACACATTTAATGCATTTATTTAAAAATCATGTTGAGATTAGCTAAAAGTAACAAAAGTCAGTAGTGTAGCAGCTGCACAGAYTGCTACCATCCCATTCTAACAAGGTCTGGATGTGGAAAGCAGGCTCTTCCCTGTTGACTAATGGCCAAAACTCACCTTGCTAAAGGATTAGGTGGAAATCCATGGCTGCCTCAACAGAAAGCCAAGGATGTAGCAGCTTCCCTCCTCTGAAATTCCAGCTAACACTTGGATAGGAGACCTCCAGATGCACTCACAACTAAGTAAATGAAGTCTAGCTAAATGTAAGCTTCGCCAAAGCTAACACAAAGACAGTGACCTCTGGAATTAAGTGTTACGTACAGATGTCCTAAAGGATGCCATGAACGAAGTCATAAAAGAGGTACTTTAACCCCTGGCAGTGATTCACCTAGATATTTTTTTTCTAGCAAAAAGCCTTATTACTGACAGGAGATTTTTCTGTTATTTGCAGGAAAATTCAGAGGAGAACAAATAGATACTAATTTGTTAAAAAGACAGATAAACATGTACAGGAAATACTTCTATAAAGGTCCTGATCCTCTGAAGATTAACAATCTACAGTACTGGAGACAAAACCATGACACTGAGGAAATAAGCGAACTATAAAAACAGGAAGAAGTGGAAGTTTATTTTTTTAATGTTATTTTGAGGGAATATTTGTTTTTCTGAAGCTTAAGACACCAGCAAAAGCCTCCATCTGCAGGTCACACTATTCTCTATACAAAAGCAGCTGCAGTGAATTTCCTCACCCAGGTCCCCAGAGCTGTCAGATRGGGAGGCCATCCTGTACATTACAGATCTGCTGCTTCCCCAACCAACACTGCTGTTCAGTTTTCACCTCATCTAAAGCCATTATGAACTGATGCGTGGACAATACTCTGGAGCTGACACCAATAAATCAAGTTATTTTGCTGTTGCGTTTCCCMCACAGACACAGGACTAGGCTTTCMCTCCAGATATATATTTTGGTGTATTTACTTTAACAATATTAAGGCAGTACTTGCTGGAAATGAAGGGCTTTGCCACAAACAGAAAAGCTGTTCTGGACTTCCCTTCCTTCGTTTTTGTTCAAATGAAAATAAAACCAACACCACCTTGTGAATGACAAGGTCACAGCTRGGATGTGCTGAGGCCAAACACCACTTCTGCAGCAACTTGGTGGCTCCAACTCTTTTCAGACCATCACAAGTCACCAAAGCTGAACAGACCTTYTGGAGGCACCAAACTTTGCTTCTGTCTCAGAAACATCTTGTGTTCACTCATGGCAGCATCACAAGGAGCTCTCAGACTCCTGTTGTGTCTCACACATAACTTATCTCACTGAAGTGAGTCAAGAAGAGGCACAGCACTGTCCAGGGGTCTTCTGCTATTAAAGGAGGTGGGGAGAATAGGAGACAGGGACACCACATCAATTTGTCTTCACTTGGGGTCTTTTTGAAGCAACTTCTCCACCTTTTTTTTTGCAAAAGCCTGCAAAAAATTTAGATAATTCCCATTGCAACCAATGCTACACACATGTATTCAATGCCAACCTAAAAGCAGCTTAAAGCTCAACTCTGTCTACGAAATTCCCAGAGCACAGAGAGCCATCAATGCAGAAAATAAGTTTAACTTAACCTGAAAAAAAAGGTTTAAATATTTATGGTCCTAATATGTCCTCATCACTTCACTCTTCRGCACCATTTATAGCTGAATTATTTTTGTCCACTGAAAGTCATCCCTTTGAACTAGGGCACTCACTGTTTAGSAAATATAATTAAATTTCCACGTTAGTTAGTGGATGTTAGTTAACTATCAGGAGGGAAATGATCTGTGTTAAAAAATGGTGAGTGCAATACCCTCAGTCCCGCTTTCCACTCGGGTTTGACCTCCACCACAACTGCAATGATGGTGCAGATGGTATTTTTATGGTTACTGCACACAAATATGTAAGTATCTATATTATTGGATGAAATATTAAGCAGTTGCTGTTTGTCTGAGACACAACACACCAAGCCACACACCTTCTGGTTTTGTGTCAGGTAGGACAGTGACTGCCTTGCAACAGTATGGTCATCACTGGGTGCCTGCCTTTTGCCAATTAACATTCTCTTTCACATGATTACTCATATCCAAATCCTGCTGAATTGCTGCAAATTCAACAGATCAGTTGTTACCTTTGCCACCTTTCAGGTTTGTCTCCCCCATGTGTGCTCACGTACTGGGGTTTTATGGGACCAAATGTTCTACACCACTTGTAGCTCCTCCTGTTAACTKCTGGTATTGGTAATTAAACAACTCATAYCAGTTAMAAGCRGAAATTGGAGTAATAATAAMAACAATAATAATAACAACAACAACAGACAAAGCCCATGAGTGCCAGCTTCCAGGAAATCAAATCAGAAGTGTTGGTCTCTGGCTAATGAAGTGCTTGAGGTGGTGGTAAGGAGCTGCACCCATATACAGTGCTTGCCAAGGYTTCCTGTGCTTTGCACCCTGAAATGTCACCCAGAAAAGTAATTTCAACTCTGAAATGACACCCAGATATTCTGACTTCACCCCCTCTTTGCTACAGATGAAGATGAAAGAATGAGCCACCAAAAGACCCCGTGTAATGCTTCCAACAAAAGCACCAAACTTTGAATCCTGCCATTGAGGCAGATCATCAGGAGAGAGCCATYTACCAAAATACAACAGTGTTTTTGCTCCACTGTCTGCCAATACCCAAGAGACACTTTCAGAAGTCACGCACTGGCTCTTCAAGTCCCTTTCTTCAAAGCATATAAAAATAGCATGAAGTAACAGCAAAGCACAATAAAATGATGGCTGCCTCATCCGGCTTCTGAGCTCTAGCAGCTCTGGTGACAGGACACAGTGTCCAGGACAGTTGTCAGCCAGATGACGCTGAAAGCCTTGGACTTTTGTTCTGGGACATCTCACAGCTTCTTTGCTTTGCACAGTCCTGGCTGCATGGGGCATTTTTGCCTTATACATTAAACCAATCGGTGTTTGAGATCCATCAGCACTTGGCATGACAATGACATCAGAAATAAAATCACCACCACCACAATAATGATAAAATTCAAGCAGCTTCAAAAATCTTCATGGCCCTTACAGACTCTGGACTCTCCTGCCAAGCCAGGTAGCGACAGGGAAGGCTGAGCTCTGGTGCCRGGGACCCCAGATACCCATCATGCCTATAATGACCAGCTGTTGCCAGTATGGAGGATGGTACCAACACTATTTCAACAATCCCACTCCTGGACAGCGCCTGGGATTTCCTCATGACCCTCTGCCAAGCTGGCATTGCCAACTCCAAGAGACTCCTCACTTGCTTTCCTGAAACGCTGCTGTGGAGTGGGCACAGACAGCTCTGATGAGCCCAGTGGTGCTCAGAGTCTCCAAATAGCTGGTTTTATTAACCTGCACCCACGGGCTGCTGAAGGTGTTACATCCCATTTAGATTTGTAGGGATAAAATTAAGCTTTTGTTTGATAGGGTGCAATATTTGCTCAATGCCATAATGCTTGTTCGGGCAGGCTTTTTATTCACCTGGGGCAAGCATGCTCTTCAAGTTTAATTAGATCATATCCCTAGCTRAAAAACTTAATAGTTAGTTGAAACTTCATGCCAACCTCTGGTCTGCTCTGCATGTCTCTCATGCCCTGTGTAATGGAAGTCCAAGGGTGGGAGCAGCATGGGGTGGGGAGAAGGTTTAATTTTAGCCAAAAGGAAGAACAGTCAGCACACACTGCCTAGTTAAAGAAACAAAAATAAAATAAAAACCCACTGTGCCACAGTCCTGCTCCACGACATGACCTGAGTAATACATGCATGACCCATAAGGCAGAGGAGCACTGAATGTCAAAAAATGTTCACAAAAATAGAGGCACAACCATGGACAACACGAGCCAAGAGTGCTGTGCCATGTAACGTGGGGAGATAGYCTGCACAGCCAACAAGGCACTCCTGACAAAACTAAGGCTCATTCTGCAGAGGGGAAGTTATCACACACAGAATCAAGTATCGTTTTTAAGCACAGGAGAGGTTAGTGTATTTAACATCTTAATTAGATCATGAATGACAAAGCCACAGTGCTGCAAAAGAAGTTCCTGTATTTAAAATGTTCCAAAATAAAATGAATATGCAGGGACTGGATTTCAACCTTTTAGGTATTTCCTTCCCCCATATTTAAGGTCTAGTTTTCAGAATACGTTAAATATAAAATAGSAAGAACATACACAAGCTGTAAACAAGCACAAACCATTCAACTTTTTTTTTTATTCTATTAACTGAAGGAACTYATTCATGTTCCCTGCAACACAGCTRCAAGCTACACTTTGCCCTCTCTCCAGTCATATGTTTTTTCCTGGGTTTCAAAGATTTACCTTTGGCGTCAAGGGAGTGTCTAAATTCCCTTTATGAATTATACAGCAAGAGATTCCTGAAACAGGTGCTCAACCAAGRACAATCCCATTGAWGCCATCCAAGGAAAACCCTCCTTGSTTTTCTGCCATCTCACTAATCTAGGGATCTCTAAGGACAGCTCTGCCAATCTACAGGTAAAACCTCTTTGGACCTTATATAATCCATCTCCAAGAAGAAGTTAGTAAGCTTTTCAAGTGTTTTGCTGTCCAGAATTTGAAGCTAAACTTCAAATCAGCAAAACACTCCAAAAGGGTTACTTATTTCATCGATGAAGACTTATCATTTTCAAGTGCCTTGAAATGCATGACATAACAGAAAAATTTACCTATGGATTTTAAAAAGAAAAAAAAAAAAAAGAGAATAAAATTCAACCAACTTTTCTGCATTTTTATGAGATCCTCATGAGAGGCTTAGGAGCTGGAGAGCYTTCTCCTAACACAACACCACCTCTGTAAAGCACAGCCTGGCTCCCTGCATTGTTTGCTCTGCACACCAACATCCACGTCCCTCTCTCCAACCACCACCATCCGTTATGCTTCACTTGCCTCTCCCTCGCTATTTACTTAAGGCTGGGTACGGCCAGGAATTCCTTCRCGTAACAAAATGTACAAATGTGCTTTTATGTGGGGCATTTCGATGCTGGAGAGCGCTCTCAAGGAGTTTCCCTTTTCTGTCCTGAGGAGCTGGCTTTRCTCAGAAGTTTGGGGAACAGCAGAAGTTTCTTGCCAGCAGAAGTCACATGCAGAAGCAGAGGAAAGGGGCTCAACATTTATTCCATCCACCTAAGGAWATGAGAGCTTAAAAGAGGGCAGAATCCAGAACATAAGACATGATAAGGTTTAACAGGTAAGAAAACAGCCAGGTATGCTGTATCTGGCAAGAATTCACCTTTGAACAATAAGCCAAGGAAGACTCACACCATTTAACACCAGAAGACATCACCTGCAGACACATATAATACTCACTCCTACYGGTCTAAGAAAAGCAGTCACCACCTCCTTGTGCCCTCTGTAGCCAAGCGTGACTCAACTGGCCCAAATTCACATCGTGGCAGTTAATAAAACCATAAACTGAAATTAATCAGTACAATAAAAATGAGTCCTTTTTCTGCTGACTCATCAGTAATTAAGATAAATTTCACTGCCATTCCATTCTTGCCTCCTCCCTGCCCACTGCTCTCATTATACACAGGGATGTTTACTTCCATATATGCTGAAAAATAAATCCTGTGCTAACCACACTCAGAACTAACATCAGTAACAATTTACCAAGTATTTTTTAATGCATGCTAAGATTTGGAGAGTCACTTTCCTATAAAGATGAGAGAGGTTGTGAAGGATCTGTCTTTGATGCTCGGTTCTCAACTGAAGGAGAGTCAATGCTAACCATTTCAAGAGATAACCTCTTCCAAACACAGGCATGTTCTCTGCACCCACCAGCAGCAGCTTTCAGCTGATCCCTGGAGCCCACTGAGGAGTTCTTCATAGCATTCATCACAATGAATAGCCTCTGTTGTATATTGTCTATAACTGTTCTCTGATAACTGGTCAGAAACAACAGATCCAGATGCCTCTTGCAAAGCAGTTGGGTTTTCCCACCCAGGCTTAGAGGGCAGGGGTTTCTTTAATACTGGACAAAGGCAGCACCTGGCTGTTTTAAACATCCATACCATGAGCAGAGGTAGCCAGSGCTCACTACTTGTTACCCGAGGTGAATGATCATCTGAAGAATGTCCAACCAGGGATGCTCATTTTCAGTCCCACATCTACCATTTGTACCCCAAGCACAGGAATCAGAGCAACTTTTTCCTTCTTAAAATATGTTCAGGCAAGCACTACTTGCAGTTGARTATTTTCAGGAGGGTACCAGACTCCTGCAGAACCACAAAAACTGGTAAATGGTCTCGTGAGACATTCTTCCTCCCGTTCCTGCAGCAGAGAGGAAGCAAAAGAGGGAAACAGTCTAACAATATTTAATTGCTTTTCTTTTCTTTATGTGACATTTGTACAAAAGTTACGCCTTTYAAAATCTCAACATTTAAGTGCTGAAACAAAGAATCTATTTTCTCCTCTGTATCACCTTATCCCAAATCAACACAGAATCTTCAGTTACATTCACAACCCAAAGACAACAGATTAGCAAAAGCACCCTGTGATTTTATTGCTTCAATCACTGTGGAACATGGAGTTCATTTGGCCAAGAGAGGCAAAACCAAAGCAGCAAACTGCTCTCCTGCTCACTGCTATTCCCCTTTGGTTTTGTTTAAGCCAGCACAGAGGAAACAAATTAAGCTTCCAACTTTTAACTCCCATAATCGCACGAGATACGCAGTACTGACTCCAAAAGTTTATATATTTTCTCTTTAAAACATGAATGGGAAAGTGTACACAAACACCCTTCTTTCCCCATCCCTTCCTTCCCATAAGAAAGGCTGTTTATTTTTTTATTTGACCTTATGAAAGGTTGGGGAAGCTATTCCACCAATACTCTGATAGAGGTAGTCCAGGCTTCCTTAGGGACATGGCAAAGGAAAGGAGGAAAAAAAAAAAAACCAACCAAAACACCCCCACCAGCAACAAAGCTGCTAAAATGTATTATTTAATGACTTTTGTACAGAACAGCCTATTTTATCAACAGATTAACRCAGTCTACAGTTCACCCAGAGCTTTTCTGAACTAGAAAATACAGAATACATGGATGCAGAAGCACTAAACACTGCAGAACTTCAGTGCTMCATAGTCAAACCAAGATAAAAATGCCTCACACAGGGGCTTTTGGTGTTTCAATTTTGGTACTTCAGGACCCCCCATTTCTAAAACAATCCATGTGGCTGCTAACTCTAGGGAAAAGTCATTTTTGCTGCTTATGGGGACTTGGAAWCAAGGGAGGGCTTTTCTGCATGCACTGGGAATTTATTTCAGGACTCTTGTTTAAAGGCACGCATGCAGAACCAAACCAAATGAATGGTTGGTGGCAGACTTTGTTAAGCTGTAATTTTTTTCATTCATAGGCTGTGATTTTAAAGGGCTCCTCAGCTGCTCACTGGGGGAGGAACAGCACAGCTGAGGTCACCAGCACACCAACCAGTATCTCCACAACCCAAAACTGGGAGATACTGGATAGATCTCAGTCTCTGGGCACACAATTATTCCCAGGACCCAGAAACAAGGCTGGGAGAGAAGCAAGATGATTTTTAATGTGCAAGCACAGGAGAGAAGTTGGGTAAAACACCACGGTGAGGCAAGCACACATTTTAACCAGCCCAGCATCATGCAGGATGGCCACAGCAATCCCAGGACCAACAAACTCTTCTGGAGTTCAATTCAAGGCATCAAAATAAGCTTATTTTGTCTCCYCTTTATCTGCTAACCATTTCTACACATACCACATTCCTACAATCATAACTCTGAGGTGGGGGAAGATCATCCTCCCCCATWTACACGTCAAGTCAAATGGATAAAATCCCTCACCTTCCTCCTGACTCTGCCCATCCGCACAACTCTGTGTTTGGAAGGATTTTAACCAAAAATGATCACTTAGCCAGGCAGACTGGGAAGGTTCAGGACATTTGGGTAAGGGTGAGAGAGACACAGACTTTAATAAATTATAAAAGCACAAACAAACCTGATAAACAGCTCAAAAAAATTTATATTTATCATATAACTTGTTTTAGGAACTACTGTAAAAAGACACATCACTGACCTGATAAGATCTTCCAAACCGGTGGAGTTTATGTATACATAGGCACAAGGGGAAATGGTTTATTTGGGCTTTAAGGTTCTTCCTGTAGGATGCAGTGTTTATAAAGGGTATTTCTAGAACTTCCTGACTGCATTTGTGAGATCGTGCTCTCTGTGCGCCTCCAGCTCCCTCTCCTCACCAGCCTCCCCTTCTACCAATACCCCTTTAATTTTTTTCATTTTGTTTCACTGCTTTTAACCCAACTGGTTAACTTTACATTTCACTTCCTTCAGACAACAAGCAGAAGCTCATCTCCAGCACTGCTGAGTAATTTTCCAGTCATTCAATACACTCATGATGTATTACTATACCAAAATGCCAAATGCTTGCACAGAAAAAAAAATGAAGGAAATTTTTCTCTTTGGCAGCTCTAGTGGCTTAATTGTACTGCAGGCTTTTATTCTTGCTTTTGAACACAGAAAACAAGCTCTGCACTTAGCTTTTCCTTCCAGTTCAACTACACACCAGGTGCCTTTTTACAAACACAAGGTCACTCAAGCAATRCAASTAYCAGAACTATTATTTTATAAAACTCYATACMATTTCCTAACTTTTTTTAATCTTTACAGGAACCAAACYGCATACATACAGCAACAACACGTAAAGCAATGATGGGCTTCAACCAGCTTAACACCTCCCATGCCAAGCTTCAGCCAAGGATGAATTATGCTGGCAGCATTATAAACCTCTAGTGATAAAGTTTATGCTGTAATTTCACCAGCATTTAAAATCAAAAAAATCACTGAAGTATCAGTGCCTTTTCTGTAATTTATCCACACACACTTTAAATACACACAGCATAACAAGCTCTTGAAATACAGAGATTGACACTGAAGTATAACAGGGGTGTCTGTACCCCAGCCCTCCATCACCACCAAGTCAAGCAGGGCTTTTAATACAACCAAAAAAACTAAAAGCTTAGAAAAGGAATCAGCACTAAGGAATCAGCACCTTGGGTTTTAGGAAAAGTGATCACATAAGCTGTCTGCATTGTCAAAATTGTGAAGAAAATTGTAGAAAGCAGGTCTAGTAGGTCTGGCCCCCCCTTTCAGCAACGTGTCCCCCCACACAGTTTTTCCACAACCAACCTAGCAGGGGAGGAGGGTGAACTTYCCAGCTTGTCAACATCATCAGGACCCACTGCACGGGGCATCTAAGGCAAAGTTAGGCATTCATCATCCCACTGAACCASTGGACTTCTGACCTCAAATCCTCACCCACACAGTACAGATGAACGACGGAGCGGTGCAAAGATCCAAGCGTCACAGTAATCACACAAATAAATGAAACAAAGGTATAAGTAACTGAATGAAAACTAAGCTACACATCTAAAAATTGCCAAGCAAATTAACGCAGGTAATACTTTCAGATCTCTACAGAATTTTTAAGAACGAAACAGTTTGTAAATAAGTGCAACCCCAGAGCCAGATCCCTGCAGCAGCAGCTGACTGCGCTCACCAGCTCTGCTGATGCCTTCCAGCAGCTCTTTTACAGCATCCCTTGGATCACTGGAGAACAAAAGCAGCAGCTCTCCAGWTTTAAAACCTGGAWACYTTTCCCCTTCTGAGCCCTYAAGGTTTTACAAGGATGGGATGTGGTGCTGAACCCTCAGAACGYCGCTCACTACCAAGGCAYRGTCGCAGCTATTTTCCCACCCCTCRCCTCGTTCTGTCCCAACTTGAGGCAAAGCACACGCTTCCCTCTGTGCTGCAACTTGAAGCATTAGTTAGCAACCTTCCATCAGCTCCAGGGCATACCTTTCCACTTGTAAAACCAGGTAAACAGCCAGCATGCCTTCCAAGCACTTGGAAGCCCAGGTGGGAGTGTCTGGACATGTCAGGGAAGAAATGCTGCGAGCAGAGGTAAGCTGAGCTCTCTGCTTTTGGTGAGGGGGGTCAAAATGATGAGTATCTTTCTGGGCAGCATCCCCCCTCRAAAGAGGGACCTGCTCAAGGTGCTGTGGGTAAGGAGCTGTTACAGCTGCAGAAAAAGAAGTGCTGCCAATATTTAAAGGGAGAAAACCMGATATACACAAGGCTGTGGGAGACCCTTCTTTCACCTCATGTCTGTCCTCCAGAAAAACACTTTYCACCACCAATATGGCAATTAATAAATAAAATGCATAAATGGTCTAGAGACTCAAACAAAAAAAGTAAATTACAGGGGTATGCTTTAGCTCAGATACTAATTGCTGCTACTGGCATCAACTAATCCTAAACATGGACTTAATTCCTATAAAACCACATCATTAAAGAAATGTTGTYTTTCCTCAGGTGAGGGGAGGACCAGGAAGGAGCTGGTAGGTGAACTGTGGTGCTGCAACAGGCTCTAGTGTTTAGGGAAGAAGCCTGGTGATTTCCCACAGCGTTTTGAAATTCTGCTGTACAAATGCCTTCAGWGTTTTTCAAATATGGCAATGGAAACAAATATTGCTCCCAACTACTCCAACAGGCAAGTGATGYTCAACATTTTAACGTACAGGAGGRAAGCTGTCGCTCTTAACTAGCAGGAAAAGAAGTAATGGGACTATCCAAACAGGATGTATGTATAATGCAGTTAAAAARCCCAACAACCTAAGTGCTTCCAGACCTCCTCAGGACTTGAGTGCATGTGCAGAACACGCTCCTGTCCTTGCAYGGCAGCGCAGGTCCTTACAAGCAGGGAGATGTGTTTCCCATACACAGGATCAAAAGGCGCTATCAGGTTTTACAACACATCTCCCAGCGCCAGCCTGCCAAGCAGTCACAGCAGAGGTGGAACGGTGACCAACTCAACATTCCTATTAAAAAACAACAGGAAGTGGTTATTCTGAAAGCTTATTTACTGTTCAGGTAGTTCACTGAAGACRCTATTTCTGGCTTGCATTTTGCCTCATTTCTGCAGCACCTCRGACAAAAAGCTCCAGCTAGCAAGGAACGAGCTCCATCACCACGGCAGTCTTCAGGTCATGAAACGCTTTTCTCCTTGCCAGGCACTGCTGTCAAARTCCAATCACTTCGGGAAACTCTGCAATCCCACTTTTGAAAATACCACAGATGGGGAAATCAACTTCTGTTGTTAGAAAGTCCTGTGACCCCTCCTCCCCACGCCTGCCAGTAAAAAGTTTCCTTCCTAGCTGGAATAGCCATCAGCGATGCTCAGCTGATAGACTCAAGATCTCTCCTCTGATTACAGCACACGTAGGAGTTGAGAACAAAGGAAGGGGGAGGAGGGGGAAACACAACAAAACCCCAAAACATAGTCCTTGAAGTACGAGTTGCAAGCAAAGAAAGTCAAAGAATAAAGTTATTCAAAGAGCGTAAGAACAAGCAGGCTGCAGACAAAAACAGTAATTTGGGTTGAATCTCACTTTAGACCTAMTGCAACAGGTAGAACCTGCTGGCTGCTGGCAGAAAGAACTCAAACAGCCTTGAAAGCAGACTTTGTAATAGTGCTTTTGATAGAACACTTTCCTTTAAGGTGAAGCATCTACTTCTACCGCATGGAGTAGGCTGTGTTTTACTCCTCTGCCTACCTTGGGTTCATGCTACAGTGATCACCTTCCCCTAGTGTGAGGAGAAAATACAGCCACCAGGGCTTGGCTACAGCATGAGTTGTACTGACAGGAGAAGTGTGACACATGAAGGAATAGAAATGAAGTAGGCAAGAGGCAAAATAATACCCTGAAGAGTACGGGGAAAAGGAAATGGAGGCAGAAATGAGACAGAGTGAAGACATCCCCTTGGACTTTGAGATGATGTCCACCTGCCCACACAACATTTGTCTGACATCAAGCTGGAGCAGAAAAAAGAGGTTGGGAGAMTTTGTGGCTACCAAGACTGATGGTGATAAAGCTCGCAAAACCGCTGTGCTGGTGGGCAGAAGTGGGTATTTGGGATTTGCTTTGCTATTCTGTTGCATCAGCAGGGTTTGCCCCTCACCCCAGCTCCATTCTGCACCCAGTAGTGGAGGCCAGCAGACTGTTTTCCTTGCCTTGAGAGGAACCAAATCCTGATAAACCAATGGGCAAAGCCAGCCTTTGCTCCCAAGAGCTGATGCAAAACCCAAGGTGAGGGTCAGATGCAGAGAGAAGGCAGCCAGTGCAGCCCAGCTGCATTTCTCTGCAGCTTGAGAGGGTCAGGTTTACAGTACTGAGCAAGCACCAGAAAAATAAATGATTAAAGGGAATTTGACAAGGAAAGGGGGTGGACGTGGGTAGAGAAACGGGAAGGAAGGAAAACTCAGAAGAAATTGGCAGAAAACCAAAAGGTAAGAAAAGAAAAAAAAAAAAAAAAAAAAAAAAAAAAAAAAAAAAGAAGAAAGAAAAAAATCATTAGAAACCATCAGCTCAGTTTACCCATGGCCAAAGTGGCAAGAAATGGCCAGCACAACCAAGTTGCTGGGAGATGCTGCCCTGCTTGCTGCCAGGCTTGGAGCAGACCTCTCTTTCCAGTGCTGGGATTTATGTGAGAACAGTTTCTTACTCATTCTTGGTATCTACAGAAATGGGGACCTGCTGCAGCTCCCATCTCCTGTCAATCAACTCCACAGTCTATTTGTGCCTTTTTTAGTCAACTGACCTTTTCTATTTTACTTCTTTTTGAATTTCTACACTGCTTTAGAAGCCTAAGACCTCCAAAAATCAAATGCTCCACTTAGCAAACAGGGCATGCATCAAAAACAGAGTCTCCAGAGCTGTACTTTCAGTTTCACTGATCTCTGTGCCCTCTCCACCCCTGCACAGCTCTGGCAAGGAAGATCACCTTGTGCTGTTAAAAAGGGGAAAAAAAAAGGAAAAAAAAAAGGCCACATTTTTCAATGAATTTGTTGTAGGAAGCAGTTCCTACGTCCATTCTGCTGGAGGGAAGGAAATTGAATTTATTGATTCCTCAAGCATGCCAGAGTGGGTAAGAAAGAAAAAGGAGGGATTGAAACCAATAGTTAAGCTCTTTCTCATTCCTGAGCTCCTATTTTCCAGCTTGGTCCAGAAGAAGGAGGACAACTACCATCATCTCCCTGCAATTTGGTGGCTGACAGGAAACAATTTTGTGGTTTAAATCCAGCTACCAGCAAACCAAGCCCATGTTAAGAGCGAGCCTTACCACACAACGTACTTTTGTTTGCAGCCTCAGGATTTAATTAAACAGGTAGATAAAACCTACCTTTTAACCCACGCTCCAGGGTGTGCCTTGGTGAGATAAAAAACAGGCTGCAAAAACAGGTCAAAGATGATTCCAWTGCTGGTGCAGCATCTGCGCCGCACTCAAACACCATCCCACCACCACCACCGCACCCCTCAAGGAGGGGAGCTGCACCAAAACCCCCACTTTCTGGCCCAAAGGCAGGTTATTTTGGTTTCTCCTTTTTGACGCAGAATCTGCGTTATCCAAGGGCTGCCCAGGGCCATTGCATGGACTAATGTGCTGAGAAAATTAAAATCCAGCTCCCTTCCRCTTGTGGCAACCCTCTTCCCACGTTTCYCTTCCAGTTGTCTGACCAAAACACSCTCTCCATACAACTTTTACCTACAACTTCTTTTCAAGGCATTTCAAAAACAGAAGTAGGAAGAATAGAAAGGGTAAAAGCCCTTCTTTCTTTCCCACTTTCTTCATCTGACAGATCTATTATTCCCTTATTTATAACAATTTCTCCCAGAGAGCGAACAAAGCAGCTACTTAGATGTCATATTTTAAACAGGCATGTTTTCAGGCCAAGAAATAAACAGTTGTATTTTGGCAATCCTTCATTTCCTGTCCTATTTGCGAGTGATAATGTCATAACRCACAGTGTGTCCCATGCCTTCCTCCCTGGCTGAAACTTGCAGCAAAATAATTTAGCTGAACGAGCTGCCTTTGATATCTACAGAAAAATAATCAGAATTGAGGAAAAACGCAGTGAAAATGAAGGGGGGAAAAAGCATTTTTTTCAGTACAAAGGACAAAGTGCAATATTGATAAACGATGGTTGCTCTGAATATTGAGTCTGTGTCTACTCAGTGACAGAGAGAAGTGACATTTTTGAGACCAGCAAAAGAACCAACAGGAGTGAGTTATTTTCATTTTCTTTCCCTATACTGGGAGAAATGCATCGGTGTGATCTCACGCCACATTTTGCTGTCCCAGACACCACTGCAGCAACCCTACATACATCCCACTTAACCCAGCTTGTTAAAACCCTCCGGGGGACCAGTCCCGCTTGCAAAAACACTTGGCAGGAGTGCTCACAGCTCGCTAGAATAAATCAAGCGTGCGTTGGAGCGGCGGGGACACTCCCGGGACAAGGCTCGGCCAGGGCATCACGGCTCCATCCCAAGCAGAGAAAGGCTGCGGACCAACACTTCCTCGTTCCCTGACCTTTTCCATTTAATTACTTCCTGTGACTTTCTTGGAACCGTGCATCGGAATGAGCAGGCGGTAGGCAGCCTCGGGGCATAACCGAATCACTTGAAGGGTTCAGCTCCGTTCTGCTCCTCACACGGGATGGTGTCGGAGAGAATCGCCCAGCAGCGCTGCCCAAAATCCCCCCACCGCTCGCACCCAGCAATTCGAGCCTCTGATTTATTACCTGGCATCCCCATTCTTCCGCCACCCTGCAACGTGCTGAGTAAAGGGGAAGGAGGGAAGCAGAAATAAAGACTGAGATGCAGAAAGATGTGCTCGCTTGGCAATGACAAATTGACCTCTAAGTATCGATCCGAAATGGTGCAGTTGTGAAGGGACCGATGAGTTTCCAGCATCCTATGCCCTATTTGTTTCCCTCCTCGGTTTTATAAATTGTCTCAAAACTCAAAGTCTYATCGAGCTGTTCTCAAGAAACTATTAAAAAAAAAAAGGGAAATAAAAGGGGGGGAGAACTCCTTGTTATTTACTTGAAGAGGGTTATTTTAAAAGGAATCCTGACAGTGGTCCTTTTTTTGTAATCTGGCTGTTAACATTTGCTCACAGTGCACTCAGTGAAACAAGAATAGCTATGCAAATTAAAGCCAGATATCTAGGGCAAATAGCACGCTATACTACCATTGTTCTGACAGCTTGAGAAAACTTATCAGGAGAGCCTGTCCTTATTTCTTTTAACACCATATATATTGGAGAAAAAAAAAAAATCAAATCACTTCACCCACCACCGAAATGAAAAAAACAACCCATGAGTCACCGGCTTCAGCAACGCTATCAATCAATGCAAGGCTGGAAGCGAGGAGCTTACAGAGGAAACCATGGCTTACCTAAAACACCTCGCTGTGCCCTACAAAGCCAAGGCCTGCACTAAACTTCCACAAGCAGAACCACGGCCTCCAGAAAAGCCACTTGGGATGTGCACGGAGGTGTGGACCTCRAGGCATCACTGACCCTGAAAAGTCAACACATCCAGATGTCAACAAAACGGCTGTCAGTGGCCTGGGAATGGCTCCCCGTGGTCACCAGCACTGCCCACCTCCACGGGATCAAAGCACCGTGTGTCTGGGTGGACAGGTGACCCCAGGAGATGTGACCCAAGAGCTTCCACACACATGAAAACCATCAGCTGAAGCCTCTGTCAGCATGGCAGTGCGGCGGCACATGGAAGAAGAATCCACTCCAAAACAAACTGCAGCCTACAATTAATTAAAAAAAACCCCAGCTAAGCATCAGAGCCAAGTTCTCGGTGTTTTACACCAACACTCACCTCTGCACCAAGCCCTGCAGGAAAACACATTTGGAGCAGTACCTTGCCTCAAGATGAAGGCTGGTTGAGCGCCAGATTTTTGTCCACTGAACAGGTTAGGTTTGGCCCMGTGTTCTGAAACCCAGACAGAGGGACCCACTTTTCTTCCTATTGTCCAATTCACCAAGGTAAAAAAAAAAAATAAAAACCCAAACCAAACGAAAAACCAGCAGGTTTTTATTGGAAATGAGTTGGCCACATTTTTCCAGCCTGTTAGGTCATAGCATTCTGCACGTGAGAAACTCAACTACTTCTTTTTCGGTGGGTTTTTTTGTTGTTGTTGTTGTTTGGTTTTGTTTTGGGGTTTTTTTTTGTTGCAGGAAACTTACCAACTTCAAAATAACCACAATTTCAGAAGCTACATATAAACACGTATTTATAGACTCTTCCTTCAGTGCTGCCAAAATAACAATTCCTCTCAACACGCACATTGGGGGCAGAAGCCATTTCCTTCGCCACTCATATTTCYCCAGTAAATCGCCCTAAAATAAGTTTACCGCGATGAAGGTGCAAGGGTGGCACATCCCACCAATTATGATTTTTTCGGACCTCAAAACCCAGCCAGAAAGTTGCACAATTTTGACGCTGCTTTATAAGCCCTGCAAGGAGTCGTTTTTTAAAGCACAGTACATCCTATGGCGCTTGGCACCAACCCAGTCCTGCACGCCAGTGAGTCATTCCTCTTGACTGTCAAAACCCCGAAGGAGATAGCCAGGAACAGCCCTTGGGCCAGCACGGCGTGAAAGAGCCCTTCCTCCCATTCCGCTGCAATAGCTTTAGGTTTTATTTTGGGGAAGAAAGCATTAAAAAAACGGAAAAAGGCACCGTCAGGCATTTTGAAAGCCTCGGCGCGGCCTCTCGGGGGGTTTATTAGCGGGGAGGTGGCGGGAGGGCTGCGGAGCGGGGGTGGGCGGCGGGGGGTGACGGTGAATGGGGAGGCCGCCGGTGACCGGGTTTATGAATGCGGCGTCATGTGACGGCGGCGGCGGCCGCCCTCCTATTCACAAAACGGCGGCGGCCGGGGCGGGGATCCGCGACGTCGTGTGTCCCCCCCCGGCTCCGCTTCCCGACCCCCCCAGACCTGGGGCTGCGGGGCGGGGGCGCGCAGCGCTCGCCTCTCCCCTTGCCCGCCGCTTCCGCCTCCGACCGCCCCCGCCGGGCGCCCCGAGCCCCTCGGCCGGGGCGGGGAGCGGCGGCGGCGCGGGGCTGCGCCCCCTCCCCGCGGTGCCCCGGGGCCCCGCACCCCGGCGGGGCCGCGCCGCCCTCCCGGGGGTTTTTATGAATGAAAGGGCCGTATGCAAATAAGCGCGGCCCGGGGGGAGCGCGAAATGGCGGATGCGCGGGCGGGCGGCGCGCACACGAACGCGCGTGTCCGCGTCCCTCTGTCCGCCCGCGGCCGGTCCGTCGGTCCGCCCGTGCGCGGGGTGCGGGGGTGAGCGACCCGCACCGCTTCCCGCCGGGGCAACAAAGGCTGCCACCCCTTCCGTCCCCCCCGCCCGCCCGCCGCCCCCGGCCCCGCTCACTCGTCAGGGTAGGCTTCCTCGGTCATCTTCTCCCCGTCTAGGCTCATCCCTCGCCGCGGGCGGCCGGGCTGCGCCTCCGCATCT
>NW_026624382.1:59035-81645 GCF_030028575.1 Malurus melanocephalus
CGGCCGGGCCGGAGCGGCGGGGCCCGCCCAGCTGCGGCGTGTGCGGTGCGCTACGGCCCGRCCCGGCTCGGATCGCCCGCTTCGGACTCACCCGGCCCCCCTCAGCCCGGCGCCGCCGGACTCAGCGAGACCTGGCTCAGCCCCACCAGGCCACGCTCAAAAGCACAGAATCGSTTAGGTTGGRAAAGACCTCTGAGRTCATCGATTTCCCACCTAGGACCGAACAGCACCGTGTCAGTSWGACCATGGCWSTGAGTGCCACATCCAGYCTTTCCTTAAACAYCTCCAGGGACAGTGRCTCCWCCACCTCCCTGGGCAGCCCATTCCGATGCCTAATGATCCTTTCTGTGAAGAAATTCCACCTAATGTGCAACCTAAACCTCTCCTGGTGCAGCTTAAGAGTGTGTCCTCTTGTCCTGTCACTGGTTGACTTGGAGAAGAGGCCAACCCCAASCTGGGCACAYCCTYCTCTCAGGTAGTTGTAAAGGGTGATAAGGTCACCCCTGAGTCTCTTTTTCTGTTTAAACAACCCCAGCTCCCTCAGCCATTCCTCATGAGACTTGTGTTCCACACCCTTGCTTAACTTTGTTGCCCGTCTCTGGACATCTTGGCTCACCTTGACCTGACCTCTCCCAGCCTGGCTGTGTTCAGCCCAGCCTGGCTCAGCTTGGTTCAGTTCAGCCCAGGGCAGCCTGGCTTGGCACAGCTCCTCGTTGTGGCTGATGAGACCCACAGGAAGTGTTTCCATACCATGATGCCGGTCAGTAGAAGAAGCCTGAGGAGCCAACCTAGCCCCCACACATCCCAAGGTTCAGGTGCTTTTTTCTTACCACCCCTGTGTTCTTCCCACTTTGCCCTCTACAAGAGCCCCTTAGATCCACAATCAGAATTGCTGTGGGGTGCATGCTGGTATCATCGTACAGCTTTTTGTGTAGGTCAGTTCGAATGTGTGCCATAACTGTAAACACTCTCCCAACTTTGTGTTCATAGCTACGCCATCTGCCCTCAGGACTTGCTTGGTCCACAGTGGAGGGGTAACAGGAGCTGACTACTGAAAAGAAAGTTTGGCCCATGAAGCTCAGTAACCAGCCGTGAGTTTTGGTTTTGCTTCTTCCATCAGGTCCTCTGTGATCGGGCAATCCTGGGACAAAAAATGAGTCTGTGCCACCTAAGCACATCACCTTGCCCTCCAGCTTTTGCAGGCTCCTCCACTGCAGCATCCYTTTCCCACTGCAGGTAGGGAGATGTACCATCTCTGTTCTCCATGCATAGGGATATTCAGTCTTGATATGGCTGCAGTTCCTAAGGGATCCACATACTGATTTATYTTTCAAGTCTAGTCTGTGGGATTTAGTCTTGAAGGGGCCTTCAGATTTTGGTGTGGAAATTGTGTTTCTGTGTTTCCGCTGGGTTTCAGTTTCTAAGTGCGTKAAATTTTCTTTTCAGGAACAGAAATAGAAACTTGGAGAAAAATCTGTGAATTGCCAGTAATGAGATGGAGGCAAGAGCTGATGAAAGCTTTGAGGTCTTCTTTATAGGCAGTCACCCCCAGGGAGAAGCAGCATGTCCTTTGGAGGTGGTACCAGAACCTGCAGCTTTGTGGCACAATGTTATAGTAACGCTCCTGTCACTGCTAGAGGTTTGGCCATAACACCAGATAATGTGTGGGAGTACAAGCTTGCTGCTCTCCCCTTGGCAGACTGTGGGTGCTCTTTTGGGTGGCAGTGCTGCCTATCCCCCACCCCCTTCCCACCCCTTCCTTTGCAAAGCACAGTTTGTCACCCCCTGGGCTGTGCTAATGCATCCCCCGCTGAGGAGTGACACTTCTGGATCCGCTAAATGGTCCCAGCTAATAATACCCCCCAGTACCTCTTTCTTTTGGAAAGTTATTCAAGGATCCAGCTTGCAGAATGGCATGATAAACATCTTGGCAAAGCTGAGCTGGCAGCAAAAGGAAGTGTCAGGGCAGGAGCAAGCGGTTGGGGGCAAGGAAATGGCAAGAACGTCTTCAGCTGCTGTATAATAAAAGACCAGATGTAATGATTTGATGCATTTCCACCCATCCTATGTCTTTTTTTTCCCCCAAAGGATGCTGAGATTGCACAGACCTCTAACATCCTCCAAATCTTTCATGCCARAAATGTCTGTGATTAGCAGGAACGTTGATGTGCCTGAAGTGGGGAGCATGGCATTTAGCAGTTGGTTACTACAGAAGCCGAATATGGGGAGAGTTATAGCCACGTGAAAAACCCAGGGCACAATCGTGTAATTAAAAGGCCATTATAATGGTTATACCACTGAGGGGGACTGGGTATTAATCACTGTCTGATTAATACCTGAGAGCTTGTCTGTGTGATCTRGATGTATTTTTATGTGCTCATGTTGTGTGTGCGCATATTTATCCCGATGGTGAGAAGCAAATGTGTCTGAGGCTTGGAAGCTGAAGTTTTACTTTATCTAGCTTCTTGAGTCATTTCCTGGGGATTTGCAAGATCTCTTATTTGATCTCTGCTTTCACTGTCCTGCTAATTCGCAAGCTGCTAAGCGATTTATTCTCTTCATGATTTCTCTCACTCGCTGCACAATCCTCTCACTGTTACTTCCACTGCAGTATTGAATTTTACTTTTCTAATATTCAGGTTACTGTGCCGGTTCTTGCAAGCAGCGCGTTCGAGCTGACTGACTTTTCTGAATGAAAGGGCTCTCTCTCAGAGGTGTGATTTCTGTTTGTGCATTGTGTTGTTTGTATACACAGCTTCTGCTTAGACACAGAATAGCGCTTCCCTGGGATGCGATCGTTACGGTACCTAGAATTAATTAGCCTTTGGTGGCAGAGCTTCAAGGCAGCAGCTCCTGCATACTAACGATTTGCCTGCTATGACTGTCCTGTGTTTTACATTCAAAAGAAACATTTATTTTGCAGAGTAATACTTCAGCTGTTGCAGAGAACCTTGTTTCTGCTTGGATTGGAATAAACTTCCTGAGTGCTGTTACACCTTTAGCCAACACTTATTTAGGGTAAGAACCACTGGAATTTGAAGTGTCAAAGTTTAGCATGGTGTTTACTGCAGCCTTGCAACGTAGCCTCCTACCTTCACTCTTACTTGCAAAACCTTTCAGTTTTTGAGCTGAAATCTTCCACACTGTTGATTTAGGAACCTAAATATGAATGTTGGTACCCTGTTGRCTGTGCTGAATTCAATGATTTTTCCACTGACTCACTTGGTGACTTTGAATGAGTGAGGAGTGGAAGTCAGCAGTCCTGAATCATGCCATCCTCCAGACAATTACTCCCCTCCCCAATAATTCTTTTGAGCGGCAATCATATTTTAAAAGCAATGATTACATTGTGTTTTAGCCCATCATAATTGCTCAAAATTTAAGAGCTGGAGAAGCAATCTGCAACAATTTGTAGTCAAAGTGAAGTCTTTCAGAGCTGACACTTTTTGGGAGGTCACAGAGTTTGAAAATACTAAAGTTTTTTTTCAGCAGGAGTGGRATTTCACCATGTGGTTTGGAGAATTGTTGGGATCCTTGCAGGCAAGTGCCAGGGCAAGAGGATGTGGAGTGCTCCTTGGACTTTTCCCAGGATGTTCATTTGGAGGCTGGTAAGATCAGAGCAGGCAAGAGTAAAGGACCCTTCCTTGCTGCCAGATGGGCTGACTATCCCRCTGTTTTCTCCATTTTCTGGTTTTTGTAACCCTGTGTTTTACTAGGACAGACAGTGGCAACAAAATTCAGGTGATCTCTGTGCTGTTTGCCATATGGCTTTTCTGGACACCACGGGATTGGGATTGGCTTGGGCAACAGCAATGAATRTGCTGGTGGATGGGAAGGCATTGACCAGTGCATGCAGTCATCCGTGTGTCATTCCTATGGGACAAATCTGCTGTCATTCGTAGCTGTGGTCATCAAACCTCGTGCTCTCCTTCATCCTCTCCCAAAAYAAAAGCCAAGTTTATGGAAATGGGAGATGGTAAGGAAAAGCAAAACCTTTGCTTTCCCACTGGACACTCTGTTGCCTTCTTAATATTCAGCAGTGAGTGATTTATAGCCCCCCTGACATGATGGTTTGGTGTTTCCTTTGTGTGCATAACTTCCTTTTGATATAAAGGGATGATAAAAAACCTGAGTTGTAGTCTCACAGGCACATGACACATTGTCTTTGTGATGCAGATAGCAGGAAAATGCTCTAATCTTGASTTCAACACTTCAGCCTTCCCACCCCCAAATTCCACCCTGGTGAGAGGGTGCCATTAGCAGGTTTAGTGAGACAGCAGTGTCAGTGGGGTGATTCCTTCACACAAAGTGGTGCAGGATGATGGTTTTGGGAGTCCCACTAGAGATGGGCACACAGCTGCCCCTTGAACTTTTTGCATACSTTTTTATACTGAATGCTTGGAATAAAAAACTTCCACAAAACCTTCACTTATTGCTGTCAGTTCTGCAGCAGTGCTTTGCTTCTGCACATTCCCAACTCAGCGTGCCCTGGCTCATCAAAATGAAAAATAAATGTGCTGAAACTTTGCAAGTTCAGGATTAGTCCTAAAGCAGGCTACTTTTGGCATGAGGGAAGGGCAGCTCTTCTCTCGAGATGCCTTTCCACCCTTGAGAGGTTTCTGCATTTTTGATACAGCTGTTTCCACTGCCTCATGGGAGCTGGACAAACAGATGCCAAATAATCTGGTTTTACCTCAGGGAGCACAGAAGTGGATGGATCTGGGAAAAACACTGGAGCTGTGCACACCTTTTCCTCCCCTCCTTGGKGATTATTAAATTAGGTTTGAACTTTTCCGTGTATTTCAGAAAGTTGCCTTCTGATAGCCAAACATCGCTTGCGTGTTCCTCCCTTTCTCTCACAGCTATTGTGAGACCATCCCTTCTGAACACCCACATCCCCCACTCTTTGATCAGCCTCAGCAAGTGACATGATGAACAGTTGACTGACTACTTTGGCAAAACCAGTTTTTGTGGCTTGACCTCCTTTTCTCACCCGTGCTGTGAGTACAGGGTCCTGTTCGGTGTCTGGGTGGTTGTAATTGTGGGTTTACCCAGACCAGACCTGGCTGTGGSAGAAACCCCCGCACAGGTATCAATCAGGAAAGGCTTCTGGAGTTCAATTAAGCCTTTGAAATATGGAAATGCTGACGTGGCTGGGTCAGACGTTTAATGGTGTATGGTAAACAGGGGAAATGAGATGTGTATACCCTGCCTGTATCCTCCTTAGCCCAACCCTTGGCTTCAGGGCTTCTCAGTGACACTGACCCACGCAGTCCTTTCCAGATGCTTGGCCATATTTAATTTCAAAGGGTGCCAGTCCACCCTCTTTTCCAGGCAGATATTTTCCCTTGTGTCAACAYCCTCATAACAACTCCAGCTAGGCAAATATAGCACATGGCTTATGAGTGTCCTGGAAGGACTCAGAGGTGGAGGGTGAGTTAAAGCTAAAGAAGGTTCATGGTTAACCCCATGCACCACTGGATAGCTTTGGGATAAGTCACAGCACATGATGAAGAAGCTGGGAGGAGAGTTTAATGGTCCTGCAGAGAGCACCTCYTTAGACAGCCATCCCCCAAGATGTTCCCAAGGATTCCCATGGAAAATAATCCTATGCTCCTTTTATGTTCTGGTAATCACACACATATTATGCTTCCCTGCCCAACACTAAGGCAAAAAATAATTAGTCATTCCACACAAAAATCTTTTGGGACTCTACAAATACTCCAGCATGGATTCCAGCTCCATCTGAAAGGGAATGAAGACTCWCAGCTCTGCTGTGTGTGTTGTTTACAGAGGCTGCCATTTGCAGGTACTGGGTACAAGGCCTTCCAGTGTTTGCTGCCAGGCTTAACAATGCCCAGAAATGCAAGCCCAGGTTATGAGAGCTTCACRCGTGCAAGTCCAAAAGCACAGGCTTGATCCTGCTCACAGAACTCCACTGTTTAAGACAGTAGACTCTCCAGTCTCTTAGAGGAAAACTGGATGCGTGTTCTGACCTTAAAAGCTGAAAGTAAAAACAATCCAAGATATGGGGCGTGCTGAAGTGGCAGCTGAAGGGCTTTTTTTGTTCCTTCTKCAGTTAATGCCATCGTGCTAAAATTGCAAGCGGGTAGGAGTGGGGGTTAATTTAAGGTTTAGTGTGACCAAGATGAATTGTTTAGAAAAATAGCAAATGGACAACATTCTGAAAAACTTCACTTCCATAATCAAGAGTACTTAAGTTGCAGAAACTGTGAAGGAAACCTCCAGATTCATGGTAGGTAAACATTTGCCTTTGATTCTGTTTTTCTCTTCAAGTCTAGAAACCCCAGCATTTACACTTAAATGGATGTGCTGTRAGCTATATTTAGGAAGAGAATTTCATCCCCTCCTGCACGTACTTTTACACATGTTAATTATTTGACTGCAGCTTTACAAAGTATGGCTGGAGGGATGGTTTRAAAGGGAGGAGTTACGTGACTCTGATGATAACTGTCTGATTCAGCCCCTCTGAAGGCAGTGGCAGCAGGATCAGACAATCCAAAAGAGATGTTTTATTTTAAATAGCCATTACAGACCTTCAGTGACTTATGGTAAATTCCTGMCTCCTGATTTCACACATTGGAGAAYGTATGTGTRTGCTGGAATGTCATGTCACATGTTCAGTGTGGACATGAATCTGCATTTTATCACAATTTAAAAAAACCAAACAACCCCAACAGGAGCTAGAGAGCTTATGAAGATGATGTTTTGGTGAATTATGGTATTTTTTTTAATGCCATTGGTTCAGTCTTCATCAAACATATCAGAGTCTGGGCTCTTCCTTTATTTTTGTTTTCTGCTTCTTCTCTCCCACCCAATCTGTTCTTTCCGTACAGTGGGAGCTGTAGTCCAAAACTCATTGARGGGTGAAAGAACTGCTGTATAACCACGTGATCTGGGTGCAATACCTTGCATATAGCTGCTCCTCCTTGTGCCAAAGACATTGCCATACCACCAGTATTTAATTTGTTACTGCACCAAATGCTCTGAATAGCTGTGACACCRAAGCACTTCTTATAAATTGGTTTCTGTTGAATCCTAAAGAGATTTGGGTCTTCTCTTTGATTTTTTTTTCTAAGAAATATGACAAAAGGGAAAGCTCTCCCACAAAACCTTTGGTCAAAGTCCTGTGAGATTGCAGTGTGAATTCTGGCCTCTCTCCGGCTTGCAGGCAAAGCAGGACAAGTCTTTGTCTTCCTGAAAGAAACATGGATGGCTRTCGTCTTTAAAATCCTGAGAGGGCGGAAAGCAGAGGTGATTTCCACCTTCCTGCAGCAAGGTCAGTTCTATCCCTGCTGCAGATGGACCTCTCTCTTAACAGGATGAGCAAGGCACCTTTTGAGAAAGGTCACCAAAGCCTTGTGCTTTCTAAAAACGCTAAGGACTTTGTGCCACTACYGTACAGCTGTCACCAAAATCACAGCCAGAGCTTTCTTTGATCATAACCTCTCCTACAGCATGAAGCTGTGGAAGCTCTGCAGTAACTTTGCTGCACACAACTACCCCAAAAGGGGTTTTGACCTTTTAACAATGGCACTTCATTATATAGTACTTTCTTATCTTTGATTTTTCAAGTATTGGGGTGAAGACAATCCCTGAGAAACATGAGATCTTGAAAAACATTGTTAAAATATAATAAATTATATATTGTGAATTTTGATTTAGAGTACCTGTGTAATCATGTTTGATCTTATATACTAATTGTCATTTGTATCCTTTACAGTCATTTGTGGGGGTGGAAGAGTGTTGGTCTTCCATTACAGCAGAAGGAACCACAGCCCAAGGAGATAGCTGGGTGCCAGGAAGAGGAACTTGAACTCAGGAGCATTTGGCAGTCATTTAAGACAAAAAAAAATCACACAAGTTTAATTCCCTGTGCCTGTTTATGTGTGCCTAGAGGCTCGACCATGAGTGGTGTAAAAATTACCTGAGACCCTCCATTCCTCTGTAATTTACTATCAGAAAGGACAGAATTAAATTCTAACRTATTTATGAGACATACCAGAATTACTCCAAACTTAGAAGAATTTTGGAGGCAAGTTAAATGCCTCAAGCCTAAATAGCACACTACTGATTCTCTTCTTATAGYTTATATCATCATGGGTTGAAATGAAATGCTGCTGTGAAGGTGCCCCATCAAACTGAACACGATTGTAGTCATTTGCCTCATGTGGCCTGAGTAAAAGTGCTCCAGTGTGCATTTCCACCATAGGAAAATCCTTTATGCMCTGATTTCCAAGTTCAAAAATAACTCTGTAAGATGAAACACGTTTTTCACCCTTTAAAGAAGTGTTTTCACCTACAAATACTTGCTGCCTAAACAWGAGCTCTTTCCTTTGCACTTGTGCCAACATGCAACTTGGATAAAGAACTAAACTTAGATTCTTAGTTGTAATGCTTCCACTGACTTTTTTTGGTTTTGTTTTTTTTTAATAATGACTGTAAGACATGTGCCGTCTCTCTCCTGAATTTTAATCTTTCTAATGAATGTGTGTTTGAAGAAGGCACACCCTTCAGAATATGTTTTGTGGTATCATATTTGTGCCTTTAGTGTTGAGGACCAGCTGCCTTTTCAATTTTAAATGCACTTTTCAGGGTCTTACATCACAGAGGCCTAAATTAAAACACGCTTACCATAAAGGGGTGCAGCACATGCATTCATCCTGGAAATTGCACTGCGACATGAAAGATACCCAAATACTATGTGTAATTTTGAAGATGAGCAAGGCTTGGCCTTTCAGATGTCCCACGTGAGAAAAGCTCACCCACGTCCCACAAAATTGTAAACTTCTGAATCATGGAAGTCGGAYCTTAGAGCCTCTAATTCCCACTGAATTCGAGATGTTTGATGATGTGTGTGACTGTGAAAATTAAGCCCAGCACTGGATCTGGTGTGGCCTGGTGGATGTGAGCCTGTGCAGGAACCCCTGTGGTCCAGCACCCAGCGTGACCCAGGGAGATGCAGAACTCAGGGATGGGCTGGCTTTCACTTTCTGCCTCCCAGCTCCTCCTCCACATGTTATTCAGGCTCAAGGAGCRGGACCAAGTGGCTCCCCATGGTGTGAAAATTTTGCTTAGTGATTTGCAGGCTGAGAAGGGCTGGTCATACCTTGCGTAGAGGATTATTTGATCAGCTCTAGACGTCTTTCTCCTAACAGTGGAGAAATTTTCTCTCACTGTCTTCCTTAGAATTTTTGTCTGTAAAACAATGGCTTGCAGAGAGTTTTTAACTGGAAGGTGTTGTTGGCCTCTTTCCTTTTCGTTTTTTGACTTTTGTTTCCTGTAGGAGGGTCTCTGGAATTCCTTAATGTTGTCATCAGGTCCTAGGGATTTCCCTCTTTAGTTGTACTGCATCTCCCATATTGCCAGCAATGCAAAATTGCTGAGGGAAAAGATTTCTGTTTAAACTGGAAGCCATGAATAAAAGAGCTGCTCCTCCCAAAGGAAATGTTGGTTTTACTTCCATGTCCCCAAATCAATCTTACATCTTTGCTTTGTACTCAGGTATTTCCACTTGAGACTTCCCAGTTTCCTATAAATTTTGATTTACTCTCTTGCTGAGTCTGTGGAGCAAGATACTAAATCCATCCTATGTGGGAAAAAAAAAACTGTAAAGAAAGAACAATAAAACTCTAATTGAAACATTTTGCTGAAAAATGTCACAGCAYAGTGATTTTGAAAGAAAAGCCAAAGAAATACTTTTTTATTTTTCTAAACTAGGGAAAGAAATGCATGGGTATACCTGTTCAGTTGGAGTGGAATTGGAAAGGCTTTTCTCATGTGCAGTGCCAGCTTCAGGAAAAGGAGAGCCTGACTTTGTCCTCTTCTGTGTATTTGTGTGTCTTKGTTATYRATATTGTAGRGTCAGTCTTGGGAAGTTTTGCTGTGATATTAAGAAGAAGGCTGCAATTCCAGGCACTAAGGTGGCTCCTTTGGGAAGGCTGGAATGTGGCTCTTGGGTGCCCATGAACTCCTCTAAAACCATAGGGACTCTGCACCCCACTTTTTTCYGACTCAGGACAACCAGATGTCCAAGGCCTGGGTCCATTCTGGAGTCCTAACAAGCATCTTTGGGATATTGCTTTGTCCCAATTTTTTTTCTGGATATGGTTTTTCTCCCAGCAAGCCCTTCTTCATCTGCAGTGATCTGATCTTCTTCTATGCCAAGAAGATGGGATGCTCCCATGTGGGAGACTTGTGCCTCACCCTCCCCAGCTCATCCTCCTTTCACTGCTTCTTTCTCCCTTCAGAGTGATCACCCAACTAAAGCCTTGTAACTTGTAACCCTGCTCTCCCAGATCTCAAGGGATAAATKCCCTGCCAATCCCACCCAGAGGGATCGTTTTTGTATGTGCAGTGGCTTCAGGGTACATCACGCAGAGACTCAATCCAGGCAGGACTCCCCAGCCAAAACCCAGACACCACATTCCCCTCCACCACATGAAAATGAAAGTCAGCTTGGCCACAGCAAAACCACAGAGCGGCGGTGAAGCCTCCAGTGTTTGTGGAGATGATGTAAAGCACCCAAACTTTTACTTCAGATTTTCAAGGGGTGCAAAATACATGGATGTGTCTGTCAATAGTACTTCCAGAAGGACAAAATATCACTGGGATCCCCGCTACAAAAAGCTGCCCTAAGGTCGGTGACACAGGATTTCTGCAAGCTGGTGCTTATCTTGTAGACAAATCTCCTGGGGAGGAAAAGTCAGACTCACACACACAGGTACAGTGAGCACAGCTGTCTGTTGTGGGGCTCTGAGGAACCGCCGGAAACCCATGGAGGAAGATGCAAAAGAAAAAAAAAATGAAAAAGGGAAAGGCGGGGAGGAAAGAAGCTGTTTTTTTCAAAGCTTGGCTGCCCTTGCAAGCAGAGGAACTTCACAAAAGGAACACACGTGTTGGGCAGGTTTAGACCATTAAATTCTTTCAGTGTTCTGTAGATGATGAAGTAGAGGGAAAGAAACCTCACYGCACACCAGTGCAGTGGTTAATGGGATGTTTTCAGGAGAGTTCACCCATGAGTAGGCACAGCAGCTTGCTGTGCTGATAAAGCTCATTTCTGCTCTGGAGTAGGGGAAACTGAGCCATGGGAGCAGATCAATTTGCCAAAGCCACACAGTAAATGTGACAGAGGTAGAAAGATTAAATATGAATAGATTGCTTTTACCCTGCCTGCTTTGCACACTCATGCGAAGACAGGATCTGCACTGAGCATTTTAGAAGCTCCTGAAATTCTGAAGTCAGGTGGCCTGGATAATATTGACTTGCTTCTTATGTGGGAGTTAAAGATGGAGTAAAAATGGGGCACTTGAGGGCTCAGTTTGGCCCAAAGGAGCAGTGGTTTGTTGTTCGTTCCATGTTTGCCCATGCACTGCACGTCAGGAAGGTGCAAAGCAGAGAATAAAACCTCTGAAAGACCTGGGGAAATAACAGCTGTCTCAGTTGAGGGGCTGAGCTGGAAAATGGAGAGAAAAAGAACTAGATTGGTCAAAGCAAAAAAAATTGTAATTTTTCATTTTTTTTTAAAAATAAAAAGTATTATTTTGTTTTTTAGATTGTTGTTTTTGCTTGGGTGAAATGAGAAAAACCCCAATGTGTTATTTTGGGTCAACCCAAATTGCATTTTGAATGTAATATTTTGTTTTGAGGTTAGTTACCTCTTTCGTTTCTCACACTTTATTTTTTTTCAGGTCTCTTTTGAGTGGAAAATGCCACTTCAAAATAGCAAATCAAAGGGGTTGTGTTTAAGAGGCAGTGAAATAAAATGCTGTGTCATTTTTGAAACAAACAATTTCTTTCAAGAAATGTAGGTATGTATGTATTTCCTTCATAAATTTTGGGTACAGATGAAAATGTTTGCTATGTTTCATTCATTTTAGAAGCTCCAAAATTGCATGGTAGGTTTGTCCTTTTTTTTTTTTTTTTTTTTTTTTGTTTTTTTTTTTTTTTTTTTTTTTTTTTTTTCCTGGTCTTATTCAACTCCTGCTGAAGGAATTGCTCCTGCAGAAGCAACAAAAGGGAGATGTGTAACCTGAGGCATGGGAGATTTCAGGGAACAGGACAGGACTCACAACAGCACCTGGGGCAGAAGCCAGTCTATGGCTGAAGGCAAAAGCATGGCCAGAGCTCTCTTATTTCCCAGCACAGCTACTGGAGAAGCAGCAGTGAGGAATGAGTTGAGGCAACAGGGGATGGATGTGTGCAGCTTTGCAGTGCTCAGTTTTAAGTGGCTGTGCCACTGGAGGGTTGGTTTTCCATCAACCAGATCACTGTCACAAACCTTGCATCCCAGGTTTTCTCAGTTTGCTGGCAGGCCCCAGAAAGGCAGATGTGTCAGGTTGAGGGGTGTTGGGGGCTGGTTTTATTATGCACCCCATCCCCTGTGGGGGATCTGCAGGGCTCTCTCCTTCAGGGGTTTGCCCTGGTAGGGCTGTGGATGTGGAGGTGCTCTCAGAGCTGCACCCTTCTGCTCTAGATGCGGGCTTGCTTGTTCTTCAGGCAGGCTCGGGATGTATGGAAGAACAAAATGCCTTGTGCTCACTCCAGATAAGAGAGGAGATGATGATAGGCATGAGGGAAACAACTCAAGCAAGCGACTGAAGCAGAACGTGGTTGGCAGCTCAAGTGTTTGCCCAACTTGTTGGCACTCTGGGCAGGGTCAGGTGGGAGCTGGTCCAGGGTTACTGCACCGCACTATGATGCCCAGTGGACAGTCAAATCTTAGAGCTTCTCTTTCCAGCCATAACATCCATCTTGAAGGCAGTAGCCCTTTAAAACCAGATGTGGGGCAACTGGCAGCTTAGGTGACAGGCATTTCCTTCCCAACCAAGAAATAATGCTGTGTGCTTTGCCTAGCAGGGGACAGACATTCTGAATTCAAGTATTTTTAAGTTAGAAACCCCTTTTTCTGGTTTTCCCAGAGCTGGCCAGCTGTGGCCTTCTGTGTTTGCTCCATCATAAGATGCTTTGTTATGAAGTGGTGGGGTCTCAGCAGGCTTTATTCTGTCACTGGAACAATGGAGCACAGACTTTCTTTATATCCTGAAGGGCATCAAATAATAAGAACAAGAAAAGTTATCCAGCTGTGCTGCAGCTGGACTAGTTTTCTCTTTTCATTTTTTCAGTCAGCCTCAGTAGACAGCATGGCTGCCTAACTCACTTGTCTTCTGAGAAGGATACTTAAAATGTAAATAGAAAACTTGTTTTAAGAAATGGCATGTCCCTAACATGAAGAAGTAAGAACTACCCCTGCTGGAATAACCTTCCTTTCACTGGGATTATGTTAGGAAGGAATTCGGTCTGCTCCTTGGCAGCTCCGTGCACAAGCTGGCCGTTGTTATTAAAATCCAGAAACTCACTCCTAACCTTAGTCACCCGAGGTGATTTGCACTTGAAAAGATCACATAGGCTGGTAAATTTGGGAAGGATACATAAAGGAAAAGCAACACAAACTGCCTTCTGGCCAGCCAGTGCTGGGGTTACTCAGATTTCTTGGCAGTGCTGGACTAATTCAGTTTAACCCCCTGCAAAGTCCATGCAGAGGTGAAGAATTGCAGGCAAAATCCACTGGCTGGTCCCCCAGCTCAGAAGAGTGCCCAGAGGCAGCTGTCATGACTCGAGGTGTCCCAGAGATGGAAGCCAAAATATCCAGCTCCCCCTGCCAATGGGAGATGTGCCTGTGAAGGTGCAGGCGGATGTTTGCTTCTCACAGTTCCCTGTCACAATAAGGTGAAAATGGACCTGGTAAGTGGCTTAAAGCACAGATTTCGAAGGGAGCAGGTCAAGGGAGCTGTGGGGCCTGGCAGTGTGAGTGACTCAACCAGAGCAGCTCAGTTGGAGGAGGATGTGCAGCTCCAACCGTATCCTCCTGCTGGGAGAGGACTGCCTGGGAGGCAAAGCCCAACTCAGCCAGGACCTGCAAAAAAGGGGCTACAAAACAATCTGCCTGCATCTATTGAAGCAAAGCAAGCGGGCTGCAGGGAAAACGACTCATATGCTAAGCCCATCATACTTGCTGTCATTTTTTTTTGTTGGGGTTTTTTTGTTGAAACCGCTACAGAGAGCAGCACATTTCCAGGAGCCTGGCTCCAGCAAGCAAACTTCCCTGTGGCTTCCTGCCGCCTTGGGAAGGATTCGTGGCTGGGATGCTTTACCTCTTCCATGCCAGCTCGACTGGAGTCATGTCTCAAGATGGTTCTTTGATACCCTGTACAAAGGATTGTTCCTTATGATGTTTTTGTCATGAAATAATATGTTTCTGCAAAATTTAATCTGATTAAAATACAAAGATTTAGGATGGGGGACTGGATATGTGCAAAGTAGTATTTATGTATCTGTTTCTTTTGTTAATAGATGGGCCTGCTAGTCCCACAAAAACTTAAGCATGCACTTAGTGTTCCCAGTGGCTAATCCCATGAAAGTCTACTCCCCGTGTGTATTCAAGAACACAAGTACATCTGCATAAAGCATGGACTGCATGGCCCTCACACTGATGTGATGACTTAGGGCTGTCACTTGTGAATGTTCCCATGTCTGGAGCGTATCCTCAGACTCAGGGATGCCTGAACCCTCACTGTCTGGATATATAAAGTTTGAAGTATGACTTGGAAAAGGGAGGGTTGAAATAGAGAGGCAAGAAGTTACGTTTGAGGATGTGAAATAATGGCAGAAGCCAGGCACAAGACAATTAAATAATGGCTTTGGTTGTTCATTATTTACTTCAGCCTTCCTTCTGCCTCTGTGAGATGCTGACTCCTGTGCTGTCCATCTAGAAATGGCACAGTTGCCATCACTTTTTCTTAATGGACCTTTTCATTTAATGTTTTGAAAGCAGGCCTGACATATCCACAAGTGTCAGGCAGAGGGAGAGAAAGCTCAGAGATAATGCAGCATGTTCACATATTAAGACATGCACCTTATTGCTCAGTAAAATTGCAGAATTGCCATCAGTGCCACAACAGGACTCTCAATTACTGCAACAACTTACCACCTTTGATACAAGACTACCAGAACTTTGGTCAGCAATATGATAAAAAGCCAACTGTACCAAAGCAGCAGAGAGATTAAATGCAAAACAGACAATTAAAGGAAATGGAGGGGTGAAAACTCCAACAAATGAAAAATTACAGACTAGAATTTGAATTGTATAACAAATTTTGTACTAAAACCCCTCACCATATATTCCAGTATTTTTTTGAAGGCAGATCCATTGCTCATGTGAGACTGGAGTGACACCGGTTTGACACTACCGTGCAATTATGGGTTTTCTAGAGCACCTGAGATTGTGAGTTGTTCTTTCTTATAAGGACTCTATAGGTTTGGATAGGGAGAAGATGTGCTGGGTTTGGTTTTCAGTGTAACCTGAAGCAAAAGTCAGCTTGAGACTGCCAGATTGTGCCTAGTTTCAGATCAAACCTCTGTGAAAGTAGTGAATTGAGTAGGGTTTCCACTCAAAACCATAAATCGGTCTTGATTTGCTTGAAACTTTGCCCGGATTTTTTTTTCCCCCCAAACTTGGCCTGTGTTCTAGCTTTGTAACAAAACCTAAAACAAACATCTCTGGGTTTCGGGTTTAGTTGAGAAAGTTTAACACAGAAACCATTTTCCTCCAGGGGGAAGGGGGGATGCTGGCCTGTGCGCTAAGACTGAGCTTCGTTTTTTATTCTTTTGGGAGTGACAATGACAACTTGTATTTTCTACCTTGAAAGCAGCTGGAGAAGAGGCTTTGGCTCAACATCTGATCTGAAGGACAGCACAGAGGAGGGTGACCATCATGTCCCTGTTGGGATTTCCAGCCTGGTTTTCCCATCCCTGCTGGCTACAGGGAGTACATTAATGCAGAGAAGCTCTGCTGTCTCGCTGTGATGCCACTTAACTCAGACCAGAGCAGCTCTGAATCAAGGTCAGCATTTGATCGCATGGAGGCCAAAGATAGCAGAAGGACAGATTTTTGCCTGGCACATGGTAAAATCAGCAACTGGGAGCAATGCCACCACGAGAGAAAGAGCTGTCAGAAATTGCAGCTTCCAGCTCACGCTGAATTCCCGTCTCACTGGGAGTGAGGCTTGTTGTGTAAGAAAGCAAGATACCATCCCTTAATTGCTGGCAGCATTTTGTCCTTCTGAGTGATAGAAGCTTCTGATTTCTCTTGTGTTTCTCCCAGCAAGCTGTGCCTCACATTTTGTAAAGAAAGACCAAGCTGGCATTGCTCCCCTTGCTCTGGCCTGCAAGAGGGAATCCAGGACTCCAGCATTGTCCCATTAGTCTAGTGCATTGTGTGATGTGAAACAGGGATTTTTAAAATTGTTTTTTAGTCTAGATTACTAATGTCCACAAGGTCAAAGACTACAGCGGTTACAATTCACTGTGCTAAAAAGCTGCTGTTGTCTCTGATGAGCACAGATATGCTGTGTGGTCCTCACAGCTTTTGATCCAGTGGCCTGAATGCCAGCACCAGAGTCCCCTCGGTGTGCCTGGTTATAATCACAGGAAGCTCATTCATTACGCAAGTCCTGAAGATATGGAAGTCTTGCTAATCAGTTTGGATGGGAGGGGTAAATTAATCATTTCCTTTTACACTTGTTGATAGAGCAATTCATTCTGTCATGAGAAAATCTGGAAGTGGGGGAAAGTTTCAGTAAACTGTGAGTAAAACCTGAGATTTCAATCAGATGTCGCGGTCCAGCTTTGCTGCTGCTTTTGTCTTTAATCTTATTTTCTCTGTCTTCTCACAGCAGGGCCTTTTCCAGGCTAAGCCACACTTCCCAGGGGTGTGCTTTTGAGATAACTGGGATGATAGGTAACTTTTCATTCAGGGAATGCACTGAGGATATAGGGAGGTGCATCTGCTCTTTCCACTCAAGGGAGTAGATGAGATCCTGGAGAAAAATGCCTAAGGCAATACTGCTACTGTTATCTGCAGCCATTAGCAGCAAAAGCAGATTAGGGACCTCCCATGCTTTCCTCAGAAAGTAAGAAAGGAGTGTCCTGAGCAGTTGGGACAAATTCTTTCTGCCTATGCCTGTCCCACTGGGTACTGCAGAAGTTTCCTTACTTGCTGCTACAGAACGATCCAAAATAACACTCCTTTGGCTGCTGCCCTGGCTCTCCATGAAATGGGGGAAGTAGTGTGCATCCTCAGTACTCTGTGTCCTTCTCTTGGCAGTGCCTGACTTCTGCGGGGATATTTTAACCTCTCCAGAGGCAACTGCTGAAATATTGTTGAGCATAGCAGTGAGCATTGGAAAATAAGGAGAACTGAAGCTGAGGTCTTTTTTGTTTGGTTTGGTTTGGTTTGTTACGGTTTGGTTTTTTTTTTTGCTACATCAGGCCTTAAGCTGTTAGTTCTAACAATAACATTTCAAATCATAGTTCAATAACACCACTGTGTTTTAGGGATAGTGATGTTATGGTGGTTTTAGATGCTTCTCTAGGTCCTACCAATTTTTGTGGGGTATGTACACAAAGGGCCTTCATGTTACTTCATAGCACCAGAGGTCTGAAACCAGGGATCATTAACAAAATGTTACATGTCAAATCCACTTAAACATCCTACATCATCTAGATACAGCAGTTGTCACATAAAATGAACAGTACTTTGGCATGGCTGCTGTATTAGAAGAGCTTGGTGCTTATTTTACCTGACTGTTTACCTGTCTGCTGCAATCTCCTTGGGCTAAGTACAGACCTCTGAAAAGCTCTTTACACTGGCTCTTTGGCAGGGTGGGACTGGATGTTATTTAAATTAGGACAAGGGGGGAAAAAGAGCAATTAGTGTTTCCTGTGATCACAGAATCACCTTTCAGTTGCACCAGTGGGAGATAAAACTCGTTTGTTAATTGGAAGGGCTGAAACCCCAAGGCAACCAGACCCAATTGGATTTAGAGGCTGCAAAAGAAGACAGAACTGTGTGCCACAGAAGTTTGTAGTTTGCCAGATTTGCATGAGTGTGGCTGCACTTTCCATTTACAAAAGACAGCTATTTTTGTTTTTATTAGTACAGACATGAAATTATCTTTTTTAGACCTTTTCTCCTCAAAGAAGCAGTGCTATTTTATCTGTGTTGAGGCACAGAAAATGTTATATGCTACCAACCAGCTGTGCACCGTGTTAGTTCATGGAGCTGACAAAGGGGTTTTAAGTTAATCCAACTGATTTGGCAGTGCTCTGATACTGAGCTGACCTCTAGCTTTGTGTTGATGACAGGCACCCTCAAAGAAGCTTGGCACTTAGGTGTCTTTAAGCTGATGTAAGTGCTCCTTCTCGCTCAGGTTGTACTGGTATGGTGCTTTAGGTATTTATAGTTAAAGCCGTCATTGGGTAAAACATCACCCTGGGCTTGCAGAGACCTTGCCAAATCAGGTAGTACCAGCTGGACCGAGCTTGAAGTGGAATGATGAAATGTTGGCTACATGCAAATGCCTGTGGGTTGGGTGTTGGTAGCCCTGCTGCTTGCCAGGACCCACTGCTGGAAGGCAGCAGCCACAGTTGCTCCTTCGACAGTCAGTGGCCCAAACCTGTGTTGATTGTGACAAACCTGTTGGTTTCTGCTCTTGCTCTGGCTTCTCAATGCAGCTTCTGCTCTTCAGCTCCTGCTCTCTTCCTGGGAAGCTCATGTCATACAGACAGACCCTACTCTGGCTTTTACCAATGTAATTTTGACCCTGAAACAAAGTGATTCCTTGCTTCTGCAATTGTACCTATGCAACATTATTACTGACAAAACGTTGTAGTTCAGCCTTCCCTACCTTCTCATAGCTGTGCTACCCAAATCGCCAAGTTGGTAAAACCAATGACAAAATCACTGAAGAGAACTTGAGCTAATCTAATGGCAGATTGGTTCTAGAAGAGGGGAACAAATCCCCTCTTTCTCTGTGCATCTCCTTTCTGCCCTAAACTGTGACTGTTCTGCTTCCCTGTTTGTGCCAGTCTTCAGCCTGTTTGGGATTGATCCTTCAGTGGAAAGCACCGAAACACAGGCTTGATAAAATGAAACCTAAAGTGAAAAAAAACCCAACTACATCCTCACACTCACAAAAAGGAGATTTTTGGACCACACTGTGAAGTTCAGCACAAGAGATGGGACAGAATGCAGAGTGAAAATATGATGTTCAGTGAGAACAGAAATGGAGTAAGGGAAGAAATGAGAAGAAGGAGGAAGTGGAGAGCAATGAGCTGTTGTTTGAGCTCATCCATTACATCCATCACTTTCTTCCTGTAGACCAAGACTCAAGGCAGAAGACCTGTCCTYTGCCTTGTGTCTTTGGCRGAAACCTTTGCCAASTTTTTGCAAATGGGTTCRGCCGCACCAGCAACATCCACAGCAYCCACCAATGTGCAGAACACAGGATGCACATGACAATTCAGGATCCTCTGCTCTGAATATTGGGGTGAAACTGTTGGCCTTAGCTTACTGAGCACTGCTGTTGGACACATGCATGTATAATGACCTGGGAAGAAGTAAGGATTTAAGCTCTGTGGCAAGGAGGAAGCGAGCTGAAATGGATGTAAGAAGCACTGTTTTCAGGCTGCAAGACATGCAATGACTAACCTGAACAGAAGCTCTCTATCCCAGCAAGGTGTTAATTACATGTCTTGTCTTTCTGGATGTGAGTGAACAGGGTCTCTTTGCCCACTGGGAACAATAGGTATAATTATTATTCAGCTGGAAAGAGAGGAAACCCAGATGCCTTTAATGCACAGGATCAAATGAAGGCCAATGAGGTGTATGCACACGTGGCCTGCACTCTGTGGCTTAGTGTAACCTACAGAGTTTGCCAGTGTAATTCTAGGGTGTGGAAAGAAATGAACTCCCCCACTGCTGGCAAGGTGCTGGTGTAGACAGAGCTGTGCTGACAGATGAGTGTTTCTGACAGTTTAGCATGTCTGGGTACGTTGGTGGCGTTGCTGTAGGCTGAAATTCCCTTTGGTGGCACAGGCCATGTCTCTGTTAGGGGTTTCAACCCACACCCACCCACAGCAGTAGTACAGGCAAGGACAATTTCACTTATTTTGCTGCTGTTGTTAGTGCAAGATACTTTCCAGCCCAGGACAACATTTTTCATGTATTGGTTTGCTGATGTTCTAGACATGGTATGGGGTACAGCACATGTTTTTAACAGTAGAGCTCTGTGTTTCAGGCTTTGGCTAGGGAGAGTCACAGTGAAATGAAGTCTCTGAAGCTGAAGCAGGAAAGCATTTAATGACAGAAAGTGATGCAGGACTGCTCAGAGCTGCTGGAGGGGTCAGGGGGCTGTATCGTGAGGCTCTTGTAGAGACAGAGGACAGCTCACTTGAGCCTGTGGATAAGACACCCTCTGTCCTATCACTCCAGAGCTAAATTAGGAGACAAATCTCAAAAGTCACTATAAGACTGTCCGGGTAGGGCCTGATACTGCTCTGTTTCAAGCAGTATCTGTTCAGTTCCCCAGTACAGGACATCCCCTCTGCAGAACAATCCTGTGCACAAAGCTGTCCAGCTTTGCTCCCTGCCAAAAACCCTGGATGCTGCTCTTCAGCAGGCTCTTGCTACAGTGTACTCCTCTGGCTTGCTCATTTGCTCCTTCACTTCAGGAAAAAGAGGATTTTCCCTGTCCTGGCTGAGCACATGAAGTGTGGACCGTTTTGTCAACATCCATGCTGGTTCTGATTTCAAGAGTTGACTGTCATCAAGCATCAGTGTCACCAGGGAGCTTTCTGCTAGGTATGGTCCAAACAACTGCTTGGACATGTCTTGCTAATGACTTATGTGCAGCTGTAGAAGAACACGGAAACCTTCTCTGCCAGAATGCTAGAGGAATCCCTAGGTTTAACCCTCCATGGAGTATTCTGAGCTTTGAATGTGAATAAAAGGCATGTTCTGGTAAATGTTTAATGATTAATTTTATTAGAAGGAGAAAAGTAAGAAAGTTAGCATTAAATTAATTCAAAAGAATTGGAAAAAAGCATAGAGACCACCTTATGGATAACTTAAACAACCATAGATAACCAAAATTGGAGAGAGCAAACATAGAGTACAGATCTTTTTGCTCCCTCATCAAAGTGGGCAAGGATGTATGTACTTTGATGAAAGTTTCTTTTCCTCTGCTAAAAGCATGCTTTTCCTGAAGAGGTGCCATGCATAAAGAAGAAATCATGCTAAAGGCGTAATTCTGTTTTCCAAGTCAATGTTTCATTTGCCTCCTCTTAGAATATTCTTTTCTTTGCTTATGATCTTGGCATGGCTGTACATATTTTCTATTCTCTTCAGGGGGGGGTTTGCTTTGTTGTCATAGCAATGCCGTCTAACTCCTGCACTCACCAGTTTCTTTTCAGGTTCCTGCAGGCTGCAACCAGTCCCTCATTGTGATGATCACATCTCCTAACAGCTTTAACGCCTCTTTTTTTTTTTGTCTCCTAACTATAGGCACATTCAGCAGCACTATTCCAAAGAATTCTGGCCCAAACAGGTTTTCAGCTTGAAGTTGAGGGGGGTAAAAAAAAAAAAGAGAAAAGGCAATAACATTGTTTTTATCTGTTTGGGGCTTTCATTGTTCTGCTGATGATCTAATATTTCAACATTTTTATTCATTCATCTTCTTAGTTTTTCTTGGATGTAAACTATAATTGCATTGGTGGTCTGGCTGTTGGAAATGAGATGCACCAGGCTGGAGAGGTCCTTGTTGACTGGAAGCTGGCTAGTGCTGTCCCAATTTTCAAAAAGTACAAGAAAGATGACCCTGGAAACTACAGGCCTGTCAATCTCACTTCAATACCTGGCAAACTATGGAGAAGATTATTGAGGGAGGTACTGAAGAACACCTGAAGGACAGTGCACTCCTTGGTCACAGCCAGCTTGGTCATGGCTTCATGACAGGAAAGTCCTGCTTATCAAACCTGATTTCCTTTTCTGACAGGGTAACCCACCCAGATGATCAAGGGAAGCCAGCTGATGTCACCTTTTGGGATTTTGGTAAAGCTTTTGATGCCGTCTCTCACAGGATCCTTCTGGACAAAATGTCCATCTCCCTGCTGAATAAACACATCCCGTGATGGATGAGCTCACGGGGTGGGCACAAAGGGTCACAGTGAACAGGGTGACATCAGACTGGGCACCTGTCACTGGTGGGGTTCTGTAGGGCTCCATCCTCAGCCCCGTGCTCGTCAACAACTCCATAAATGACTTAAATGAAATGGAGGAATACTCAGTAAGTTTGCAGATGATACAAAGTTGGGATGAGCTGTTAAATCCCTGCCAGGCAGGGAGATGCTGTGGAGAGACCCCAGCGAATGAGAGAATTGGCAATCAGCAACCACAGGATATTTAACAAGGGCAAATGCCAGATTCTGCTCCTGGGATGGTGCAGCCCTGGATGTACAGACTGGGAACGAGAGGCCAGAGAGCAGTGCTGTGGAAAGGGACCTGGGGGTCCTGGTCCATGGCCAGTTGGATGTGGGTCAGCAGTGCCCTGGCAGCCAGGAGGGCCACCCGTGTCCTGGGGGGCATCAGGCACAGCATCACCAGCTGGGCAAGGGAGGGGATTGTCCTGCTCTGCTCTGCACTGGGGCAGCCTCACCTCCAGTGCTGGGGCAGTTTTGGACACTGCAATATG
>NW_026624383.1:0-8126 GCF_030028575.1 Malurus melanocephalus
AGCCCTGAGCAATCCTGGCTCGCTGCTGTTTCCCTGCTCAGGTCATTTATTGCTCTCTTTTGAACATTCTCAGCTCACACAGCAGCGAGGGTTGGCCCAGCCGTGCCCTCCACGGGGACAGAGCGCTGTCCTGGCACAACACGGGCACCAGAGCCACCACAGCTCTGACTCCTCACCAGCTCAGCAGCCAATCYCCTGTAAATAACGCTCAGTTTTCCATGGATTATTTGGAGTTTCTGATGAAACTGCAGAAATGGCACTGCGGCGGCCGCACACCCAATCAGGCRGCGCCTCCCTGACCTCGGCCTCGCCGCTATCGGCTTCAAGGGGAAAAACCCTCCTTGGCTCTCGTTAGCCCTTKTTTTATGATCTAGGATTCTGTTAATAATGACTCCGTGTTACATAAAACAGATACATTAATGTCACCAAGTCCCAAAAGTACTGAATCAAGCTGACTCCTTCAGAAAGGAAGAAAGTCACAGATACGAGCCTTAATAAGAGCACGGATGCGAAGGATGGGAAGGGCTCCACCAGATCGCTCTCTCCTTCCTATTTGAAATGGGGGATTTAAAGGGCCATGCAGCAGGAGAAGATCAGAGTGGTGGCAAGATAACTGTGAAGGTGCCATCAAAGGGAGTGAATCAAAGGTGATTTTAGGTGGTGCTGCAAAGGCACGCTCAGCCCGCTCCACCTGCCCGCTCCGCTCCCATTGCTAATGGGGAAAGGAGCTGGAGAGGCTCAGCACCCCACAACCTGGCACTCACCTTTCATCTCTGCTATGAAAGTGCTGGAGCTTTGGAGAAATAAGTTGYCTGGACTCAGTTTAGAGGAAAAAGTGGCCAAGTCTTTGACCCATGCACATGGCTGAGACCATTTCTMTTCCTCTACAGCTGAAGGAGATGTTACAGTTAAAACCAACACCCAGTGATCATTAATGCTTAACAAATATTAAAATAGAACAAACCCTCTAATCAGAGGGATGAAAATACCTAAGTGGCAAAACTAGTCATGTCTGAAAGCTTCAGAAAAGAAAAGCAGGAGAGTCTGGCCAAGCCATCTGTGATGAAATGTGACACAGAAGAGTGGTGTAATCAAAAAAGCAGATACAGGGTGCACACCGGGGTGTTAAAGTCTCTGTCAATTATACCCAAGGAACATGTACATTGATTAATAAATTTGTAAGCAGTTGCAAGCAATTTAAGGAAAGAAGTATTATATGAAAACTAAAGTTATATTTGCTGAATCTTGCTTGGCTGGGCATCGACAAGCCAGAGMACAGAGCAGGTGTTTGGATTCCCACCTTGGTGAATTTGTGAAAAGGTAAAATCCTMAGGCCAAGATGAGGCTATAAACAGACACAGCATGTTTTGTAGAGCAGCATCAACACATAAGGTTGAATTTCACTCAATGAACACATGAGGAGAAAACATGGGCCACGATGGGGCCCCAGTGTGGTGCTCCAGAAAGATGGAATCAAAGCAGGAAAGTGATCTCAGCCCCAGTGAATGCAACRTCCAGAACAACTCAGGACTTACCTCGTGTGCACATCTACTGAACAGGGAAAATCCAAATTAATGGTAAAGGTCTGAGTGACAGCCTTTAGTTTGCTCCAGGAGTGGAGGATGCCCAGGGACAGCAGCTGTGCCCAAAGCAGTGAGGGATCACTGAGCAAAGCCAGCAGCACACAAACCATGGGAGTATCAGAGAGGGGAAAGCAGAAAGCAGAAGGTTATTCCTTAGGAATCCTTCTCCAGGCCCCACCAGCACATCCCCTATTCCTGCTTTGCAGCAGAGCCACCTCTCCCAGCTCTATATCAGCACTCAGGGGCCATTTGGACTCATCTGTACAAACAAATCCAAATTCAACTCCCCTGACAGAGATCCTCCCGGGGACTGSCTCTATTAAAATTTGTATTTTGCAATTACTTCAGTTTGCTTTGCTTCTTTTCGAGGTTTAATGCTAAATTACATGGATGGAGGATCAAGCTTTGTTTAAAAGATCTGKTTTTTTTTCTGGGTTGCGCCATTGTTGGAACAAATTTTTAAATCATGTGATATGATCACCACTTTAATTGATAAGGTCACTTTTTAACCAGCCTGTGTGTGTTTAATGGAGCAAAATCTGGCTTAATCTACTATTTTAAAATTTAACATAAATAAGAACATGACACATCAGCCACTTTTCCTAATGCCCTGCTCTAAGATGCTCAAAGTAGATGAGGTTTGTGTTTATGCAGTGCACCATGACACAGCAGGCACCACCACTTTGGGGGAAAAAGTTACAYCTCTGCTCCAAATTCACCGAGTGGCTGTACAGTTCTGATCTCAGAGTGGTACAAGAATGAATCTGTGAACAATTGAAAAGAATAATCTAAGTGCTAGGTGCAATTATTTCAAGCACTAACTATCTCATGATGATGGCAGATAGGAGTTAGACAGCAATGAGACTAAAACTGTGGTTATTTCATTATTGCATAGACAATGCCAACCCTCAAAGCATGCCAGGCATTTTCCAGATCAGAGCAAAGAGTGATCCCTGCTCTGAGAGTGCCTAATCTAAAAAGTCAAAGATGAAAAGAGGGAACTCAGGATACAAAGGAATCTATGTAGTGACAGGTCCCAGCTTGTTATTTTAATTAAAAATATGCTAAATCCTTCTTTTTGCCTCTTTTAGCCCTCTCATCCCAGCTCTAAGCTTCAATTGCAGTGTCCACATAACCTCCCTAATCATCCACTGCTCCCTCCAATAAAGGAGCTCTTTGGACTCAGGCCAGGCTGGGAACAGGGTACATCTGACACTGGGCAGGATGACAGATCCCAAAGATCCCAAAGACTGGAAATCCAGCAGATCCAGCCCAAATGGGCTTGCAGAGAGCCATGTATGTCTTACCAACAGGGGTCTGGAATTTGGAGGCTTTTTGTGACTTACAGGGAGTAAATGGAAGAAAAGCCCCAGAGTGGCTCCCCTGCACCTGCATCGGGGTACAGCTTGGAAAGCGCATCCTAAACTAAGTATTGCCCTAAACCCGCCCAAAAAACCACAAATCCCCTGAGTCTAACACATTAAAACCGACTTTATCAATGAYTAGAGAGTGAGCCAATGGTGTCATGCTAGTTTAAATCTTGTCCAAGAGTTTTACTGGGGCTCAGAGATCCCACTGCTGCCTTCCCGTTGGCACGTCCCAAAATCGAGGCAAATGTCTCCTGACCCTGTTCCCTGTTCCCCTCTCCCTGTGCCCATTCCCTGTGCCCATTCCCTCTTCCCCTCTCCCGGTTCCCCTCTCCCTGTGCCCATTCCCTCTTCCCCTCTCCCTGTGCCCCTCTCCCTGTGCCCATTCCCTCTTCCCCTCTCCCTGTGCCCCTGGAGCCCACTGGATGTTCCCTCCAATGTCAGACAAGCGTTGAACCCCAGCGAGGTTTAGAGAGGCAGAAATCAATGGGCAGCTCGGAGCAGCACACTGAGGGATTAACTGTCCCATGAACAGCAGCGGGGCTCCAGRGCAGAGTCATGACTGCGAATAGCACACCAGGTTTATCAGGCTGGGGAGCTGCTCCTGTCCTTGATAAGCTCAGCTGGCCAGGGGCAAAGCCAGCACTGAAAGGCACCCTCAGCACTGGTGCTGTGCCACAGCAGCCACCCTGGGCAGGGCAGGGCACAGGGGGCACAGAGATCACCCAGAGCATTGCCCAGCCACCAGCACTGCCCACCACCACTGCAACTGGGGACCAATTCCAGCTCTGGGGCTTGGAAGAGAATAAACCAGAAAGATTGTGGACACCCCAGCCATGGAAGTGGGAGCCACCCAGAGCTCAAAAAGAGCTCACCCAGCACTCAGAGCTCCCCAAAGCTCACCCAGAGCCTGGAGCTCACCCAGAGCTCACCCAGAGCTCACCCAGCTCTCACCCAGAGCTCACCCAGAGCTCATTCAGAACTCACCCAGAGCTCACCCAGAGCTCACCCAGAGCTCACCCAGAGCTCACCCAGCACTCACCCAGAACTCAGAGCTCACCCAGAGCGCACCCAGAGCCTGGAGCACGCCCAGCTCTCACCCAGAGCTCACCCAGAGCTCATTCAGAACTCACCCAGAGCTCACTCAGAGCTCACCCAGAGCTCACCCAGAGCTCACCCATCTCTCACCCAGCACTCAGAGCTCACCCATCTCTCACCCATCTCTCACCCAGCACTCAGAGCTCACCCATCTCTCACCCAGCACTCAGAGCTCATCCAGCTCTCACCCAGAGCTCACTCAGCTCTCACCCATCTCTCACCCAGAGCCCACAGCTCACCCCGTTCCCGCTCCGCGCTCTGACCCTGCTGCACGCGGTGCCATAAATCTGCTGCACCTGATGCGAGATGGGCTTTTTAGGATCTCTCCGGGTGCTTTGAGGTAGCACTTCTATGAACTCGGTGCCACAATAAATAATGCTACCTGCAATATGTCTTGGGGAACGTGGCAGCAGCCGCTGTCCTGCCATGAATTTTTATTCTTTCGCCGTCTGGAAGATAGATTCCAGATACAGCATTTCCCCGCACTTAGTGTCAAATCTCTTTACCCCTTTGCCCCGGCAGAATGACAGGGACCACAAATAAAATAAAAGAATAAAAAAGCAGCATAGGAAAAATGGCCTGAGAGCAGAGGGAAAGCACTAAACTCCCCTCCCTCTGCAGCTGAGCAGCTTCAGATCTGACAGCAGTGACTRAGGCAGGGGCAGTTGGAATGGGAAAAGGTAATTTTTGTATGCTGCCAAGGAGATTTCTGCAGGAGGATTTCACAGAAAGAAGCACAGAGATGAAATTTCTATGAAGAATATAATGGAGAATATGGGAAGGTGGGTTTGTGTGCCAGCCTAAAATGAAGAACTGACCCTATAAAGTGGCTCCTGCAGCCTCAGCGAGTTTGGGCCTACCTGAGCACCTGGATTTACTTTCTGGCTGCCACGTAAAACCAACCATGCAAACCACCCACAGGACTCACTCAGAAAAATCCCAAACACAGGCAGGTAAATATTATTAGTTGTACAATTCTATTGGGACTATGAGAAATATCTGCTCGAACAACTGGATAACAGCTGGAAAAACTTAAAAAAAGGTAAACAGCTCCAATTAGTCAGGAGTTAATAGTGCACAGGGTGTTTTTCCTCTTCTAATTCAGTGTCTTATAGAAAACCAATATAATGACTCCTTTCCACTTCTGAATATCTGGGCTGCAGTGCAATCTTGTCTGAATTTGAAGACATTATTTTACTTTCTTCCTTTGATGATATTCCTAATTTTAATGTCCCTGACATCTAAAAGGTATTAGGGCCAGCAGTCTGCTACCCTGCCATCAATACACACATCCAGTTATAAGATGCAGTTTGGCAAAGACTTCATTGTTCTGCCTTCGAGTCACCCAATCTTCAGATGAGGCCAGAATCCATGGATGCCATATCAAATGTCCCCTTCAGCAGGTGTGAGCCCAATTCACATAAAAAAAATGATGACCCAGTGGTTACAACACAGCTCCCATAACATCTGTCCTCTTCCTATTCCACCTCTCAAATTGAACTTTCAGCACTGCCACCAAGACTTTGCTAACTCTATATTTGAATGAGCAATAGCTGCACAAAASCAGCCCCCCAAGATGTCAAATGCTGCTTTTGCCACACGGCAGAGTTAAAGTGAGGAGATTTACAAGGTCATTGACAACTGCAAGTATTGATTGAGTATTAAAGTGTCTTGTGATTAATATAGCCTTCCAAGTAATTAGTGCAGAAGATCTCTTMTATCTCCCCACGTTTAAATAATGTATCTGTGGACATGCAGACCCCCTGTCAATCACTCTGGCTGAGGCCAAACATCACCTCACTGATAACTCATTTGGAAACTGGGCTTCCTGCCTGCTCAGCCTTTCAAACCAGCAACTCTTCTCTAATTGCCTGGGGTGACCTATATTTAGAGCCCTCCAGTTCACTGGGGATGGAGAGGGAGGAGAGAGCTAGAAAAAAATGCTAAAGCACCTTATTCCTGCAATAGCACCAAAACCTAGAGAAATTCAGAGGCACTGAATGGCAGTGGCCTCACAGGAAAGGCTCTGGGATGTATTTACACAAACTCCAAACCCCTCTTGGTTAATCCCAGGAGTAATTCTGCAGAGGGAGAAGTCCCAGCTGGTGCAGAGGCAGCTCTGGTGTCCCTGTCCCATTCTTGGTGCCCTCCAGGAGCAGAATCCCAACATTTCCTCCAGAACATTCCTGCAGAGAGCTGTGCTAAAATGCTCACCTGGATTAGGAGGAAACGTTCTGCTGGAGTGCCACTTTAGGAAAAGAACAGCTTGACACCTTCTGGGGTTTTTGGAGCCCACGAAGCCCCAAGTACTCATCTACTGTCTTCTTAATTCCTTTTCTCCCAGTCTCGTTAAGCAATTCAAGCACTTGGTTTCTCTGAAGCACACTTCGAGGTCGTTAAACATCTACTGGGTAAATAAGGCTCCAGGAAACAGCTTCCTTCCAAATCACCCATTTCTGAGCTGCTCTTKGATTCCAGTTGGGAAAAGCCAAGAGCTGAACTGTGACCCCCACCAGCATCTCCCTCTTACACTTTCTACTGACAGAGRTGAAGGAGGGGCACAAAATGTACAAATATTCTGGAATTCTGCAGTCACTGCACACTTTTCCTTTCTTTCCACCATCCCTTCTAACCCTGCCCTCTGGAGTAGGAAGCCATTAATGCTGGGACTTTTGGTGTTTTCTTTAGATGGAGCACCAGAAATATTCTTTTGCCTTTAGTGCTAATCTCACTTTCTTATTTTCTCACACCTGCTAATGTCCCGTAATTCATGAGCCCCTCTTCCTTCTCCTCTTTCAAATTTATTTATTGTGACTATTTAAGCAGCCACTGGTTCAACACACTCCTYTCAAATATTCATCATTTGGTTCTCTGGGTAAATCGTATTTAATCAGCCTAGCACGGAAAACAGTGTAATTATAGATGCCGGATGCCATTACACTCAGRAGAAATTAAACCTCATCTTAAGCTGTCCAGTGGTGCCCTGAGGAGAACGTGCTGGATGGTGGGAAGGTGACCCAGAGGTTAGKGCCAGATGTATTTTTAGGGTCTCCAGACCCAAAGAATTCAGAGGGTGGGGAGGCACAGAGGGAGGAGAGAAGCCACTATGGACAAACAGCCAGAACTTCTCGTGAGGAAGTCAGTAAATGCATCTTTTTTTTTTTTTTTTGAGACTATAGCAGTGCCTGTTCAGCTTTATACCAATTACAGCATTTCTAACGAGGTTTTTTTTTTTTAAGGTAAATAATTCTATTTTAGTAATACTAATGGACAAAGCCTTCAGTGATCGATAAAGTCCAAAAAGTTATTACAGCAAGAAGGATACAAGCAGATCCTCAGAGGAAGAGTGGGACAGACTCCTGGAGCTGGCACCAAACCATTTAAAACTCACCATTCCCCTCGAGAAAGAGCACAGCTCAGCCAGGTTGTGGCAGGAAATGCCAGAGGAGACCTTTCCCCTGCAGATTCTGTGTGTCCATCACCCACCAGAAACAGCCCCAGCCCAGCAAAGCCAGAGAGCCCCAGGGGGAAAGGGGGGTTTTTGTTGTTGTTGTGGGGTTTTTTGGATGTTTTTTTTCTCTCTAATAATACATCTGAGGTTCAGATAAGTAACTAAGAGGAAGCAGAGCTCCTTTTAGTCCATCCTGCTGCTGACAATTAAGAAACCTCAAAGTAATTTTTGAAAATGTCAGCGTCTCATTTAGCAAAGGGATAAATAATGAATGAAGCATAATCACTGTCCTGCGCTGGTGGTACAGCTTCGCGGTGTCATTAGTAAACTAACGGTATAATATCTTCGTGTCACAGTTTAATTATATCTTGTAATTAGTTTCAGCAATGGATTGCACAGAGTCAGGCCCCCTGAGCTAAACAAAAGGTAATAGAACTTTCAGAGTCCTCGCATAAATCAATTATGAAAGTGTCCTGTGTTATTTGAGGCTTGTTTGCTGTAATTTTATGCACAAAGAAGAGCTGATCCCTGCTGCCTACGGAGGGCGATTCACATCACCCAGAGCCTGCCTAAATGGGTGTGGATGCTGAGAGCTGGGTGATGTGTGTGTGTATTGTGTGTGTGTGT
>NW_026624383.1:8999-39091 GCF_030028575.1 Malurus melanocephalus
TTCACAGTTCAGCTTTAACAGCAGTATTTGCATATTTTTTCCTCAGTGTTCTTAAGAGTCTGTATATTCCATCAGCATTTCTGTGCATGGGGATGCACACACGAGGCTCTCCCTGCTCTCATGTCTGAGTGCCTGAATCATTTATCTTTTCATGTTGCTCCTCTGCCCCCACTGCTTGCTGCTGGAAGCTGCCTATGTGACGTGGGATGGAGAAGGTGGAAAAAAAACCCCTSTAAATTAAAAGAAACCTCTCGGTGTGTCTAATTTTGGCCTGCTGCTATCTCCAAAAGCAAGAAAGGCTGTGAGCAGCAGCCAAGGGCTGTCCAGGGGTCACCCAATGGGCGGCCGAGCRTCGGGGACCCCACTGTGGGCACGGGGGGAGCGTGCACAGGGGCTGSAAGGTGCCAAAATGTGCAATTGTCTCCGTGCTGATCAAGCTGCACAACACACCGGGSTCCTGCTTCAAAGCCCTCCTCGAGTCTGCCTTGAAAGCCAATCCCGTGGCACGCTGGCCTCGCTGTTTATACAACAACTTCCAGGTTTAAATGAAAAGCTGCTTCCCAAAGCTGCCCGAATCCTCCCATTGTGAGCCCTTCGGCAAATTTAACAATAGGAAAAGCACTGAGTAGAAAAAAAAAAAAAAAAAAAAAAAAAAGTCCAGTCGTCGGAGCGTTGCTGCAATCCAGCCGGTTGCCATGGTGACATGATGACTTGTTCACATGGCAACATACCTTCGGTCCACTATTAAAATGATGAGAGCAAAGTGAGGGGAGAACCCKGAGAGCTGCAGGGAGGAGGGACCCAGCACAAAGCTGGACATGGCACTTTGGGGGGCAGGGGGACCAAGGGGATAAACCAAGGTCTAGGTGTGTATCAGAGACAAATAGCAGCTACTGAGATGATAAAATAAATTTTACTTGGATATAAAATCTGCCTTTAGAGGCCAAAGGATGTTTTCCATACGTGAGTGGCACCATCCAGAGGGCACTAAACTTCTGTATGAAGGAACCTCAAGGTGGCAAAAAAACCAATTGGGAAAGGAGGGGAACCACTGGAGACCCCACCAACACAAAACCAATTGTGGTAAAGATAAAACTTAAGAAATARCTGCTGCAGCAGTGAACTGCAATCATGTAGTTTGTAATTTACATTAAAATCCCAAACAAATAGCAAGTGGCAAATTGTGCACCATCTCTTTAGTCACAATGAATACCCAAGATTACCAAAAAGGTATCTCCGTTCCCATGTTATTGGTGTGTTTTCTGCAATTCTTTACATTTTAACAGATTTAAACACCTCTTCCTGATAGCACAGAAAATTGTGATACCGCTGGGGAGCTCATCATYCACTTGCCCCTCATTTGGATGAAGGACAGGATAAATCTCTTTGGTTTATGAAACATGAACACCCTACAACAGACATGAGAAAGTCTCTTAAAACACAAAACATGAGAAAAGAATACCCTTAAATAGAGATTGTGTTTTAATTTAAATTGCAGAACGAGGATGCAGTGAGGCTCACACAGGTGAGGAGGTGGCTTTGGAAGCCGTGCTGAGTCTCCAGCATGGAGGGCCCAGATTTTAGCAGAGGAGGATTCATTTCATCTCCACCCCTGATGAAACAACAGCTTTGTCCCATTCACCAAAAGATAAAGAACAATAATGACCTCATAAGGACGGTAAACTGCATGTGGAAGGAAAGAAAAGCAACCTTCTGGTGTTCCTCAGGTCACCACATCAGCCTGAGGACCAAAACAGCACAGAGTGCCTGAAATCATGGAGCAGATGAAAATCCCAGAGATGGGCTTGGCCTAAACCTCACGATTTTCCAACCAGAAGGATCCAATATCACAGTGTTGGCAGGAACACAAGGGGTAAGGGGTTTCATACATTGGAGATATGGTCTAATTTTTACTGATAACACTTTAGTCAATAAATCCAACTTYGTTTGACCTGTTGGGATCTTTCAGTGAAACTCAATGCTTTAACCAGACTTGCATTTGATATCCAGTACAGGAAGTTGTAGAGCAAAAATTAAAACTTTAACTGACCAGAAATATCCAGAAGTACCAAACAGACTTCACAACTCCATTTTGCAAAGACTGAYACCAAGCTGGAGAAAATCCACCCTCCATATTTATTTTAATTGGTTTAAAACACAGACTTTTGAAGTTGGCACTAAGTCTTTTGCAGTGCTTTTCTCTCTCATCTTCCTCTCCATCCTGACATATTCAGACACATTTTGCTACTTTCCACATCCCACTGGCACCACAAACAGCAGCTTCTACAAATTGCAATAATCTTACTTAAAAAAACAGAGTAACAATTCCTATAAAGAACAGAAAAATTAAACCAAGTCCACTTATTCTGAAACTTTTGAGAATAAACCTGATTTTAGACRTAAGATTTATCTGAGGAATAAATCAAGAAGGAATTTCAGTCACTTCATTAAGGGAACAGGAACCCGCAGGTTTGCCAGGGAGCCAACAGGTGTTTAAACAATTCCTGCTACCTTCGCTCTCACGTCGACTTTATTTTCAAGTTTCACTCAATGATGGAGTTGTTCCTGGGCTCCTTGTGTGCTTAGCCATTTAATTAAAGCAATCCATATTGAATTCACGTCCAGATGCCTTGACCAGCAGAGGCAGATCCTCATTGGCATGCCAGCTGCTCAAAGAAGAGCACAGCCCCTCGCATACTAATCGAGGGGAAGGCAGTGATTCATCAGCCCCCGATACTGCTGCAGCATCTACAAGCACTTATGACATGTAATTGCTGGTGCATAAGCAAGCCAGGCCACATTAAAAAGCCCACAGATAGTCAGAGATAAAAATTAATGACTTTTGCTTTGTGTAATCCTGCCTGGGTTGGGGGAGGGGAGGGAGACTGGGATTAATGGACAAATGTAAGGAGGCACAAAGGAACAAAGAGTTTCTTGGCCTTGTTTACATATTGAACAATAATAATAAAAGAAAAGTGCCAAGTTATGGGAAAGGCAAGTGTGAATTTTCGGCACGAGTGAGTTGGAAGASTGCTCGCAGTTCATTACAGATGCAGCATTTCCATACTCATTATTCTGAAACAAACCTCCTCGCAAGGCCCTTCTGGGACCAGTGGCAGCAGTTTTTATTATTCATCTTKTGCTGGTGTTGAGGATGTCATTAGGAGAGCTGCACGGCACGGGGCAGAGAGGGGATGGCTGTCTGGGGAGGAATAGCTTATCCTTCCCCAGGCCACGGCTGGAAAATCTGGGAAGGACAGGGAGGTAAATCAAGGACAGAGACAAAGACGTGATGTAATGCACCCACAACAGGAGCTCCTGCAGATCAAGTGCTCATCAAAATATTCATGCATCAACACTGTCATTTGAATCTCCCTCTCCCTGCCCCAAGTCCCCTTTCCTTCCCAATGATGGACACAACCTCCTCCGAACATTTTGGAAAGAAAATGCCATTTTTCTATTTTATTTTTTCTTTAGCATTTGCCTTGATAAGATGTGAATCTGAAGTTACTGGAGCTGGCTTCCCACTGGGGGGAACAAAGATGATGCCTGTGATCTCACACATAATCAAACTCAGTCTCACCCTGAACCAGGCAATATTTCCTCCCTCAGCAGCTCCCACTGGGCTCAGGAAAAACCTGCCCAGGAACAGAGCAGAGATTTGGGAGCAGAGTTTCCTGAAGTGAAATCTTCCACTTACACATGCAGCTCCACATTCTCCAGACCAGTACCTCCAGTTCACTCCTAAATGCTGGCTCTGATTTTAGTCCACTTCAGCTGGGACCCTCACCCCAGAAAGGGAATTTACCACATGTTTAATGGAATTTTCTTCTCTGTAGCTGGAAGAGTTATTTTAGTAACTATGGATTAATCCTAATTGCATGTACCTCAGTCCTATGGAAAATTGCCATTGCCGTGACAACAGTGCCAAAGAAAGGATGAAGTATTCCTGAGTCAAGCATGTTGATCATTTTAATATGTAAATAAATCAACCTTTCCCCCAGAGGTCAGCAATGACCACTGCTCAGCCTGGAGGTGATGGCACAGCCCTGGAATGGGGTCTGGCATCTCACCTGACACAGTGGGATGGGGTTACACAGGGGCTGTAGAATTAATTCCCCTTCCATTTGAGCCATCTCCCAGCTGGGAACATTTCAAAGCCTYTCTGGAGGATTCCTGCACCTTCCCCACCTCACCCAGCCCTGAGGAGCGAGGACAGAGCACCAGRTCCCAGGAAAACAGAAAATCCTTGTTTCCACAGGAGGCTGAGCAGCCACTCAGAGCCATGGCCTGGGGTTAAGGTCTGCCACATCCAACCTTCCCTCACACACCCTGCCCTTTACAGATCAGGGTTACCACCTAATTTCACCTGTTTGGCAGAAATATTTACTGGGTGCAGGTGAGGAAACAGTGGCTGCAGCTGCAYCCACATCACCATATGATTTATTTACAGCTGGGGCTTTGTGGTGCTGCCAGATAAAAGAGGATTAAATTACGCTCTGCAGATTAAGAGTCTGAACACTATAAAACTCCTAAGCCTTTGTATGCTAAGCAAGAACTTTGACTCCCACAGGAGCTGCAAGGGAGATTCTGCACACACAGAGAAGACGTGGATTTTTTTTGCTGTCTCAATGTATCTTTCCCAAACAGAGATAACATCAAWCTGACTTGGAAACACTTTATCAGCATCAGAGAAGTTAAACTGAATCACGATGTCCAGTGCATTTTCATCTCAGCTCCTCCAGACTTGTTCCGACAGGGTTTCTCACTCTAATGGTGTTCTCTCCATTATCCAGGGTCCATGTACCCATCCCACTGCAAGAGCATTGTTCAGGATCTTCATTTATTAGCAAAATGTACTAACACAACGCTCAGCCCAACCCCTTTCCTGCCCCTCTCCTCCTTCCCTTCTTTTCTCAGACATAATTTGCAAAATGCACACAAACAGTTCTTCTTTCTAAGTAGTTATTTCTTTCTTGACCTTATTGTCCATTTTTCCCTCCATATTTTAGGAAAAAGGCAAGAAAACATTTCTGTTTGATGCCCTCATAGAGTATCTTTTGCACTAGAAGACAGAATAAACTGAAAACCTGTTCTAGGTGGAGATGTTTGAGATTATTCACTGCAAGAGTTCACTAACAGCTGCTCCTGGAATTAAAAACACAAAATAAAATTTACTCATGTAAAACTGTTCAAGAATGCTGGGATCTTCTGTATACTTCATGAGCTGAGCATTTTAAGGTAAATCTTGTGTTACCATCCTTTGTTTCCTGTACTCAGAGGGTGGGCAGCCCTGGCACAGGATGCCCAGAGGAGCTGAGTCTGTCCCATCCCTGGCAGTGTCCAGGGTCAGGCTGGACAGGGCTTGGATCACCCTGGGACAGTGGGAGGGGTCCCTGCCATGGCAGGGGTGGCACTGGGAGAGCTTTTTGTTCCCTTCCAACCCAGACCATTCTGGGATTCTGTGAAATTGCTGGAGAAGGGCTGGAAGAACCGAATCCCTGATCCCCACTGAGCAAAGGAGCTGCAGGGCAATATCAGCCAGGAGGGCAGGGAATGGCAGGGGAGGGATGCTAACAGTAATCACAGGTAACTGTCTCAGACAGACAGGAAGAGAGCAGGAAAAACCTGAAGTAGCTATCTTTAAAGAGAACAAGCAGATCTGAGTAATCCAATTTAGGGGAGATAAGAGTCTGTGGTAGCACTGTCCTTTAGCTGGACAAACGCCTTCGTTCAAGTGTCAACCCCAATCCTGGCGAGGTCAGCACGGGCCCCGCAGCCTAATGGACTCCTCAATTGCCTGAGTGGATTTGCCAACAAACACGCTGGCCCTACAGAATTGATTTCCAGGCGGTGCACGGGTCCCTAACGCAATTACCCTGCAGCCAGGCAGCCCAGGAGCCGGGCAGCACCACGAGGTGTGGAGCTCAGCTCACTCCTAATTGTTCAAACAGCTCTGGAATTCCTTTTGCTCCTTCTCAACAGAGAATAATTATACCCCTGCTTAAAGAGGTCTGGAGGGACCTCAGAAGAAACCTTCCCTTTCAGCTTTGTGTGCTAATGAAAAAAATCAAGTCTTAGCTCTCTAATAGGCGAATTCAATTTATGACAAGCAAATACAATCATCTCGACACCAGTGCAGCAACAACGCCCACCCAGCTGCTGCTGCACACGGGTTCCTGCCACTCTTCTGACACACAAGAACCACATTTGTCCATGACACAGTAATACCAGATTTGTGCAGCAGCTGGATGGAGCAAATTCAGATTTACTGTGTTTATTTGCAGGGACGGTTTGGACTCACTCTGAGAGCCAGGAGGTGACCCTGGAGGGTTTGGGGTTCTGAGAGCTGTACARAAAGCCCCAAAACCCAACAGTTATGTGCACGGGACTTGCCAGTGCTGCTGTATCATGCTCTGGCAATGAAGGGCTCCTTCCAGCACTGGAGGAGGACTCAGAACAACCAGGACGGGTCCAGCAGAGGGACAGGGACTGTGCCCAGCCACCAGCACAGAACTGGGGCACAGGGCAGCTCTCAGGACTCCCCAGCTGGTATTTCATCCAGCTCCTGGATTTAGTACCTCTTCCCCACCAAATCCATCTATCTTCAACTCATTTATTCTTCTATCCTCCCCAATMTCCTGTGCAATAAATTCCATTAGTTGATGCTGTGCTCTAAGGAAAGGTACTGACCTGTCTTTGGTTTCAGCTTTCTGTTTGGTGAATACCCCACCTGCCTCTTCTGTTCCCCAATCATTTTGCTGTGCCCTGCACAGTTTACAAGTTGCTACTGCATTTCTCCGTCCCATTTGCTATCATAAATGATGAATTCCAATCTTTTTAATTGCTCTGCTCGTGGAAGATGCCCCATATCCATGAACAGCCTGGCTGCCTGGTCCCTCAGCTGCCCATTTGGACACTCAGTGTCCTGACCATCCTTCCCAGGCTGCAGCACTCATGAACACAGATCACCCCCATATCTCCACTCTGGAATGCCAAAGGAACTTCTATCCCTCAGCTTTTCAAAAAGCCACGATTTAATCCAAGGTGCTATCAATTTCTTGGCACACTAAAGCTGTGTCCATACGAAGCTGCCTGACTGATTTTGTACTGAGGAAAGCAGCACAGTGCAGCCAGCCCAAAGCTGTGCCTGAGCACCAGAACTGTTCCCTGACAGAAAATCCCCCTGGATGATGGATTCAGTGCATCCCAGTCCTGTGCTGCTCCATCCTCGTTTCTCCAGCCAGTTGGACACAGCTCCAACCACCCAGTGCTCTCCCTGCTGCTGCTGCTGCACAAAGCCATCTGTCAGCTTCTCAGCCTGATTTCCCTGTTCCTGTCTTACCCCAAACTAGGAGCAAACGGGGCCACATTCCAGCTGTATTTTTCATCCTCCAATTAGCAGGCTCCAATTCATCACTCTGAGTATCTCCTGGCATCAGTGCTGAGATTCCCTCCTCACGCCTGGTAAATCGGTCTTCATTTAAAACCCTCTCTCTTAGCCCTAAATGGAAATCAATTCTGCAAGTTTAGCAAATAGTTAATTACTCCACAAAGAGGATTGATTGGCCTTTGATCACCAGAAAGCTCTGTAGTGCTATTAGTCTCTTTCATCTGTGATTAAACCACAGAGAAAAAGAAACAAAAACTAAATTAGGCTTCTCCTGTTATCCTACAAATATTTAATGACGGGATAATCTCCTAAAGGTGTGATCAGGGGATATACATTCTGCCAGGAAATGTCTCCAGCTCAACCTTGAACCCAAATTCTCCCCCTGCAAAGAGCCTGGCAATGAACTTTCCAGAGGCGTGGAGCTGAGCTGAAAGGATGCTTTGTAGTACACCCTCTTCTTGGCCTTTTCTTCTTTCCTCTTCTTATGTACATTTTAATGCAGATAAAGATTTTCCCAATGGAGCCCAGACATGAATAATAATAATAATAATAATAACAAAAATAAAGGCTTCCTTTAAAGTCAGTTTTGGCTCTGCTGACTTTCTCAGCAGGACAAGCCCGTGTCCCATTGATTTGCAGCATTGCACAGARCCATTTCCCCAAATTWTGGGATACTCCCAKTTMAGACAAATCTCAAGTATCKCAGGTCCCCAGTGCTGACCCAGTCGAGAATTGAGTCCCAGCAAAGCCGAAAGGCACCGAGCTCTGCAGCAGGGAAGGTCACAGGATGGAGAACAGGGATCGAGCTGCATTTCTCACATTTGTTCCAGGCAAATGGAAGGTCTGGGAATGTTCCTCTCTAACACAAAGCTCATTGGGGTGGATGGTACCTGAGGCATCCCAAATCTCTCCAGAGCCCGGGCAGCCAGGCCAGGGCTGTGCTGGATCAACACCCACCAGGGAATTGCCTCTTCCCCAACACCACCAGAACTTTAGAACCATGGAAACACACCCTGCTCAAATGGTGCTGCTCTGGCACACATTCCCAGATGCAGCCATGAGGGCTGAACCCAGCACCAGGCACAGAGAGTACCCCAATTTTTACAGCCTTTGTCTCCCTCACTGGAGAAGGTGACCCTGTGGCATTTGGCCACTGCTCAYCTGGGGAAGCCATTCCCAAAATCAGTGATGCTTCCACAGCCAAGGATACCAACAGGCAGCTCRAAAGGATCATTTCTGCCATGGGAACAAAAGGCAAAGACTGTTCTTTCCCTGCCACATATCCAGGAGAAGATCAGATTCCAGGTGACCCGATTGAGATGCAACATGGGCAGGGAAGGGATGGAGCTGGTAAAGCTGAACTTCGAGAAGTTTCACAACTTGATGTGAAAACTCACGAAGTTATCCTAACTTTTTTTAGCACTAAAATGTCATCATATTGTTCATGCGAGAGAAAAGAGGAGCCTCCTGACATGTTTTCWACTCTCGAATGGCAAAGAGTCCTTGAGGGGCCGTGCCACGCATCAGGCAACAGCAGGCGTTAATTAGCGCAGATTTCCTGCGGAATTGTTGTGTGCGGGTGTTTTCCTTTCCCTGGGTGTCTCATTTGCAGAATGTTCAATCATCCCCTCCCTCCTGACTCGGCAGTGTGTGTGCTGACACCTGTCACACGGTGCCACCGCAAATTGGACCTGGCAGCCCCAGCGTGCTGCTGCCAAGGTGGCAATGAGATGGAGGCGCTCACCGCTGCTCTCCCGACCTCCCCATCCATTTCCAGGACATCCAAAACCAAAACACACCGAAAAGAACCCTACACACCCATTGCAACCATCAGTGACGCCTTCCCCGCCAAATGAGGGGAAGATTTAAATAACCAGGATTGGTAAACATGATGATTTCATTTGCACAGCGGGTAGAAAAGGGCTTTGCTTTTTTGTTTGTGCCATACCAGGAGGCTCTAGAGGCCAGAAAAAAAAAAAGGGAAAGTGAATATTTAGTGGAGCTTTGAGATGAAAAGACTCCCGAGTCATTCTGCACAAAGGAAAAGAAGTGTTTGTGCCGTGTTTTKTCCCAGTCACCAACCATCCATCGATGTGGATGTGGTCACCAAACTGTGCCAACAAGCCCCAAACAATGCTGGTGGCTGACATCACCCCACTCCCAGCCTTACCTTGCCGAGGTTGGGGGCGTTGTTCTGGTTTTTAAAACAATGGCTCCCAGAACAAAAGGCTGATTTGTGCAGCAGGCAGAGCTGGGGACCACCTAGAGCACAGGGCTGCAGCCCCATATGGTGCCACACAATAACAAATAAGAACAACAATAAGGAAAGCTGCACCCACTTTGCTCGGYACGGTGTTCTCAAAGTTACACAGTACGAAGCAATTATCCCAAAGTGGCAATTTTATTTGAAAATAACATTTAAATTAAAATGGGCATTTCAGGGCCTCCTGCTGAAGAGTGACATGGGCTGTTCAGGGGCCCACTGTCACTTTGTCAGCTGTCACATGCTGCCTCCTGCTAAATGGGCGCAGTTTGCCTTTACCCTTTATCCACACTCTTCAAAATGCCGCACGCATTTTATGAAGACCATCTAAGTGGGACTGCATCTCTGACAGCTGTTCCAGCTCGGACTCAGTGAAAGTGCTTTGCATACATCCATCCTTTCTGCCAACAATCTGGAGAGATGACAAAGCTGAGCAAGAGGGGTGTGCCCGGGGATTGCTGGAACAAAGAGCTGCCCTGGTACCTGTGAGTGCCAAGCCAGGGGAACACCAGTCAGTGGTGTTCCATCAGAACTCAGCTTTTGTGCAGGAAGGTTCAGATCTGCTGCTCCTCCTTGCAAACCCCACCACAATCAGGTGTCCCTGCAGAGCTGGGGACAGGCAGTGCTGCCCTGGGCTGGGTCACCAGAACTATGGACAGCAGTGCAAAGCTGACAGCTCAGGAGGGACTCAGGATTCTCTGCGTTCTGTTACACATGGTAAATTCTGAACTGCTCCTTAAAATTTGACACTTTTCCTTACTCCCTCCCCTCCTCCTTTTACCGACACATTTGACTATGAAAACTTGCCATGTCACAAACACTGTCCTTCAGCCAGCACTGAACCTTTCTGCTGTGAGTTACCATCCCCAAACCTAAAGACATTTCAAGTCTCAGCCATGCTCTGGTGCTGCTGTGGACACAGCCACACATTCCTCAGTCCATGAACACACATCCAGCAGCAGCCCTGGACTGTGTTTGTGTTCCTGTTCCCAATACACCCGTACAGAATCCCAAAATCCCACAGTCACTGTGGTTGGGAACGTCCCCCAGACCCTCAGTCCRAGCTGTGACCAATCCACRCTTTGTCACCAGACCAGAGCACTGGATWTTATTTMTGCAATCTTTCTGTCTAGGAGAGGCAATCCCTAAATCTAACCTTRCTGTTCTGAACCCCTCTTCTGTCCRGAACCCYACRCCATGGGATAARGAAAACCATGAAACTTGCAGTTCMTATKGGCAAGKMATGCATTCCACATAATGCACTGCTGAACTCGTTCTCTAGAATCACTAGATACTCATGATGAGGATTTTGTAGTTAGGAGCGTTAAATTGCTAAATATATGACTATAGAAATACTTTTAAAACAAAACCTTCCTCATACAAAGGCTCCTGTACAATGGAGCTGAAGAAGCTGTGGTCATCATGGCTCCTTTTCTTTAGGCTCAGGATGAAAATTTCCTACCAGAAAGGCAAGAATCTTGGGCCAGTGTTTCCCTAGTAAGAAGTCCAGTCTTGGGTCAAAAGTTTTTCAGTGCCATGACACTCTCTGTGCCTCAGTTTCCTTCCACAACACAAAGGTGACTTCATGCTCTATTATCTTATAAAGATTTTCAGAACTGACATTTTCACATCTATGGTAACAAGGACCCTGTAGAGCAGATGGAACATGTGCAGGAGATCTACTGATGGGAAGCAAATTCTAATTTCTTCCTGCTTTTATTGCTGATTAAAGTGAAGAAATGTCTGTGCTTTGCWCCGTTCTGGGTTATGAGATCTCACATAATCAGTGACAATAGTTTAAGGTATTATCTGATCTATGCAAGTGCATGTATTTAAAAAGAGGTAAAAGTCTTAAACCCAACATATTAAACATGAAAGGGGTGTCTGGTTTACTTGTTCAAAGTAAGGGATTTGCTCCCAGGAGTGACACATCTATTACTAATTAAACAATTAATTTATTATGCAGCACTTGCAGAAAACAACATATTTGAAGTCTGAAAACATCCTCTAAAGAATGGAAAATAATTTGGATACAAATAATTATCTTCAGGATCTTTCTTTACCCTGGAAGATGCTAAACACAATTCAATTGTTGTTTTCCCTGAGCTCAATAACAGTCACGGTGTCACCAGCAACGCCGAGGCAAAGCGGAGCAGGAACAGGGAATTGTTTTCCTAAACAACTAAAAAATGCCCATTTCTGAGTCACTTTAGAGCATGTGAAGACAGACAGACAGACAGACAGCTCCCTACAGCCTCAAACTGTCACCTGCAGGATCACCTGAACACGAGGGAATCTCTATCAGAAAATCCTGTGAGAAGCTGCCCTTGGCTCCYCAGAATTCAGCAACTTCTCCACCCCTTTCCCAGTCACCAACCAGCAAAAGCAGTCAGTTCTGTCCTCCAGGATCTMAAATTCCTTGCAAGAAAACCCACCCCACATCCCATACAGACACAGATACATGAACACATGTTTGTGTTATGGAACAGGAGGAGATGGATGTTCTCAACCACAAATACAGACTCAGCTGCCTCTTGGTGAGGATTCCGAGGTCAATCCCTTTTTCTAAAGGCACAATTCAGAACCTCGTGGATCACATCAAACCCCACTCACTGGAGCAGAGTTCTGCAGTCTCTTCCACCCCCAGCTTTCTCAAATACCTTCACACTGAAGTCCCTATCACAGCCATCAGTTTTCACTTCAGCTTTTCTCTGCCATCTCTCTCATATTTTTRTCCACTTTTGATTTTCTTCCCCCCTAAACCTCTAAAAATCTTTTACTAAACATGTTTATTGCTTAAATACTTTCCTAGAYACCCATTGTTTCTCACACACAAAATGGAAACATCCTTTCTTCAGTCCTAACAGCTTCCTATTTCTCTGAGAGCCAGGGCAAAAGAAAAAATCTCCAAGTTGATCAGAGTGACATTGCAATGATCTACAGGTGCTTCCTTTGAAGTGCACATACATTATCTCCCTCCTTTACATCCCTTATGATCCATTCTTCACCACTTCTCCACTGGTACCCAGCAGCTGGTTCCATCTGTGCACTTTTCTTTCCATCACAATTCCTTTCTATCTTCACGTTCTCTCCACTGCTGCTCTTTTAATTGGGCCATCCCTAAGATCCATAAACCAAACCCACTATTTTTGAATTGTTTATCACAGCTCTCCTTTTCTGTGCTGGCTGCAGTTGTGTCTGGAGCCCACAGCTGATCACACCATCCCATATCCCCACATTTTGTGATTTCACCAACACTTGTCATTCATCTCAGACTTTACAAAAAAATCCCTTATGCAGAGATTGGTTTTATCCCAACAAATTTATCAAAAATCCTTTYCCTCTSAACTACAGCCCCTTTCTCCTCCAGTCTGGGCTGAGAAACAGCAAATCCCCRGGGGCTGGAGAGGACATGGGATGGRCACCCAAGGGTGGCAGGTGGCCAGAATGGCTCAGAGCTGGCCCTGCTGTGCCTCTCAGAGGGTGGGATGGGGTGTGGGRTGGGATTGGGGGCAATTCCTGGGCTCCCACAGCTCCCCCCACACTGCAGAGCTGGGCCAGGGCAGYGCTCACAGGAGGAGCTTCCACCCTTCTGAACGTGATTAGAGAAAAGACTGGGAAATGGGATCCTCATGTTCATTATGAGAAAAGTAGTGCTTGAAATAAAATCCCAAATATGTTTTATAGTTGCCTTAGATATCACCATTATTAGCGGCCTTAAGAGGTGCAAGAAATTTCTATAACTAAAAATGTAACAAAGGACCAGAGTACTTGGGGAGAACAGTAGAAAAATCAGGCCTTTTTAAAAAAAATATATTTTAAAGGTATACAGTTCTTGCGATTTAAATTTACCACCAAACCTCCCCCAGTGTACCAATTCAGGGCTACTTAGAAGGAAAAAAAGGAGAGAAAAAGGAAAATCATTAAACAACCCCCCAAAAAGAGGGCTCAATGAGGTCTCATTTCGTCGTAATGAGCTCCAATTTAACATGATCATTATTTCTGACATTAAAGGCCTGTGAATAGTGTCACATGCCCAGAAGCTATTTTTTTTTACCCTCTAATGCCAGAAATAACAAGCTGCAGTTAAGGGACAGTGAATCAGGGTCTGTAAAATTACATTAAAATAGGAATTTCACTACTGATAGAATGACTCTTATCAAGGCAGCCCACTCTGGGGCAGCTTTCTGGAGCGTGTGGCTACTGAAGATGGGGCTGGTGGCCACCAGTGCCTGTGTCTGCACTGGGGAGGAACCAGCACAAGGGACAAACATTGGGCTGGATGGGGACAGGACCCTACAGCTCCTCTTGTCCCAACCAGGGACATTCCACCCACCCAGAGCCCCTTCCAGCAGGGGATTTGAGGGTGGATGGAGGGGAACTGTGGGTGGATGGAGGGGAACTGTGGGTGGATGGAGGGGAACTGTGGGTGGATGGAGACAGAGACAGCCCAGGGTCAGAGATGAGAGTGAGGGATGGATAAAGCAGCAGCACAGCCCAAAAGAGGGCTCCTCACAGGAACAAGTTCTTGTTTGGCAAACACCAGGAATAAATTGTGCTACCCAGGGCTGAGGGGATGAGAGATGCTGGTGCCACAGGAGCACATGGACTGGGAGCACATTTCCCTCAAATGTTTGATCCCTTGACAAACCCTGCACAGCTCAGAGCCCTTTCTTTYAGCCATTTGCTTTAAGGAAGCTGCTGGTTCACTGCAGAACTGGCACTGGCACTGCCAAACCTGTCCTGGCACTGCAGAACCAGGTGACAGAACTGAGATGGGACAGGGACCAGAGCAGCAAGGACAGAAAACCCCAAATGGAAGGGATGATAAACATTTACCAGGAAATGAGGCTGCTGGGACCAAGATGAGCAGGGAGAGGAGGAAGAGAGAAAACCAAAAGAAAGTTTAGGCAATTATCCCATTTGTTGTTTAAAAGCTGAGGATTAAAAAAAGGTGGAATACAGRGTTTAGAAATAGAGTTGAAAGGTGGCATATCACACACCTAACAAGGCTGTCCCAAAGAAATGTTTGTTCCAGTCTGAATCAAGGGGCTGAGCTGGCAGAGATCAACATTTGCACCAACCAGGGGGAAATGAGAGTGGGAAGAGCATCAGAGGGATCCACCAGATCAGAACCCCGAGTCACAGCACACGAGAACAAAGACATCCCCAAGCACTCAGTTCAGCCTGCACTGACTGAATAATCCCAACATAAAACCAAACCACTTTTCCAAAACTGTGCTCACATCACCCTTACAAATGTGAGCACCTCAGCCCTGCTAAAAAGTCTTCTCTCCTCCTTCCTGYGCCTCCAGTGGAATATAATCACAGGATTTCAAGCACTACCATTCATCCAAAAAGCATTTTAAAAGGCTGGACAGAAACTTAAAGGTAAAAATAAGCCAAAACAACTGACCTAAGAGAGAAGGGAGACAATGACTTTTTGTTATGAAACAGAACAGAGTCAAGCACTTTAAAAAGTGAACTGAAATAGGGCACAAAAATGCCATGAAGGAAATGTGTCTGTCCTTCTCCAAGAACACTTATCTGTTTGCTTACAACATCACAGTCATGGGGGAGATTTTGACTGCAGCAGGATCTTTCACACTTATTTAGGGGTTTTTTGAGTGAGGAAAAACTCCAAAATAGCAAAGGAAACCTTCCCATGGACTGGATCTGCCCACAAGGCCATGGATGAAAGGCCCAGGCTGTACCTGGAACACGARAGGGGACACTGAGGTGACAAATGCCAAAGCCTGGGGACTCCAGAGCCAGCCACTGCCATGGGCACAACATCCACTCTGCTCTCAGGAAAACCCTCTAAAATTCACACATGCACCAGCTCTAAGATCATTTCACTGCATTAACTTGTTCTCCACTGCAGAAATCAAACCCCAGCAAACTCTGCTTCAGGAAAATGCTCTGCACAAGAGCTTTTCCTGTTCCTGTGGCCCAAATCCCTCTCTGAGCTCCGTGAGCACCATCAGCAGCTGACAATGGCAGACACAGGACTTGGTAATCATTTATTAGTATTTTTTAAAATATAAACTGAGTCCAAGTTTTTTAGTCAATTAAACGCATCCGGCACATCATGTAYGTGATGTAATGACAGCTCAAGACTCAAAATGCTTTTGATGCATTATTAACCATAAAAAAGGCATTAAATACCGAGCTCGAATGCCATAGGGATGCATATTTCAATAGAAATTATTTTTCAATATATGCTTAAAGTTTATTTTGGTAAACAGATGACTGGGGGCTGTCAGGACTGGAGACAGATTTATGTTTAGCTGGAGTCTTTTGGAAATGAAGCGAAATAGCTGGACTTGTTGAGCACATGCAAGGGATCTAATTCCTTCTGCCAGCTCASAGAAGGGTAAGCAGTAGCTTGGAAGCTGCCCCAGTTGGGAATATTAATTTCAGAGTGACAGTTGGGAATTTTGCCAGGTAAATACAATTAAGAAAAAAAAGAAAAAAAGAGAGAAAAGGAGAAACATGACATTTTGCTACCTGATTGAGAGGTGTCACATTAATTTTTCTGCACCTGCAAACAGAAGTCACAGTTCAAAGTACCCAAAGGGAAACTAATCCTGGTGCTCCAACATCAAATAAGCCCTGGCAGAAACTTGGGCTTTCATTCAGTGTTGTATTACCCCTGTAAAGCCACTCTTGGCATGTATTTAAAACAAAAAAAAACCCAACCCAACCCAAAGCACCCTTGCAGCCCTCAGTCCCCAGCAGAGCACCCTCAGGGGAAGCTTTCAGAACATTTCTGCCCTGAGTTTGTGAGATCCCCAACTCAATGTGCAGATTGGGAGCAGTGAAACAAAGCAGAACCCAATGGAGCCCACATAGCCCGTCCACTGTCAGATCACTCTGCCCTCACTGCCAAGTGAGCTCTGCAGATTAAACCTCCAGGCTGAAGGATCTGCTATCTTCCATTTCAGGAGAAATCAAAAATTTCAGCATGACAGGGTTGCAAATTTCTTGTTGATATTCAYATTACTTCAGCAGCTTCCCTATATAAACACATATATTGTCATAACCAGGTTTGGTTTGGGGTTGGGATTCAGGCCTGCAAATGGAACATCCAACACCATTGATTGTGCAGGGCCATGATGGCAGCAAGGTCTGCAGGATCAACCCCTCCCATTCAGATCTTTAAACGTTTTACACCGTTATCAAACCGCCCTGTACTCCTCTCCGCCAGCCTACACACACTCAGCTCCTTTAATCTTYCCTCAGAGATCAATCCCTCAGCCCCTTAATCCTTTTTGTTACTCTTCTCTAATCTCCTCGTGCTTTGTGGATTCCTCTCAGCCTCTGAGCGGGAACAGACGCGACATCCCCTTCTGTGGAGGCACAGAACCTTCCAGAACACGTTCCTTCCTCCACGGGAAGGGATTGTCTCGGTCACCACACACCGACCCGGCTGTTTGTCACCACAGAACAAACGAGGCTTTGCTCACCATACCCCAAGAAGGTGCCTCTGCTTTCATTTCTCAGCAGTGAAAGTGGCACAATCTGGGCAGCCCCTCCAAAAGAGGGATTTTCATTCTTAGTGCAAAACACGACAATTTGATTATTCAGGTGCAAAGGGTCTCTGTGCTGTTCTGTGATGGTCCCAGAGCTGCCTGGCCCTGCAGGACTGTGGTGACAATCCCTGAGTGCCACAAACAGCGTCAGAACCATCAGAACCATCAGAAGGGAGCCCTGAGAGCCACAAACACCGTCAGAACCACCAGAAGGGAGCTCTGAGCACCACAAACACCATCAGAACCATTAGAACCATGAGAAAGGGAGCTCTGAGTGCCACAAACACCGTCAGAACCATCAGAAAGGGAGCCCTGAGCACCACAAACACCGTCAGAACCATCAGAAGGGAGCTCTGGCTCAGCCCTGGTGATCCCTTGGGCTTTTCCCAGGGACAGTGAGGGAAAAGCGGCTCTGGGCTTTCTCTACCTGCTCACAGCCACCCCCTGCTCTGATCTGAAACACAGCACCACCATTTCACTGCCGAGGAATGAGGCAAAAACCAGAACCACAGGTTAAATTGCCTTTAATCTCTAATTCCTGCACAAGAACGGGTTGCACATGGCAAAGGATAAAGGCAGCTCCGAAGTCAGCGGGTTACGCAGACTGCGACAGACCTTCGCTTTCAGAGAGACACAGCCTGGGGAATTACACAAATGGCCTTCCATTGCCCTCTTCGGTTCTTTTTATGGCAAAATGCTTTGCTTTTATCAATTCCTCCCCCTTCTCCGAGTCCCAGAGGCTCAGGCCAAACAAAAGGCAGATGCGCAAAGTGCACCCTTCTCCCCTGAATGGAGCGGGAGCCGCGCTCCGCGGGGAAGCCACGGCCGGGTGGAAAATGCTCTCAAAAAGTAAAAGCCGGTAAGAGCGGCCGATCTTTCTGCCTGGGTGAAGGAATTTGGCCTCAGCCAAAAAAAAAAAAAATAAAAAAAAATAAGGGGGGGAAGAAAGGGGGGGCTGCTCTTTTCAAGCCCCCGTAGGCGCCGCAGCGTTGAACTGTGTCAGGAACAGACAGGGGAGGAACACGAGAGAGTCTATTGTTGGAGACACCATCAAAAAAACAGGAGAGAGAAAATGATCCTGAGCAGTAGCCGTGCAGGGAGAGCACCCTGAACACATGAATTGGGAGCCTGGGGTTCTCAGGGGCTCAGAGCAGGATCCTGAAGGTCGGGGAGAACCCAAGGGTGACAGCAGAGTGACCCCGAGCACAGGGACCCCTGAGAGGGGCAGAGCCCAGCCCAGGGCAGGGGCACAAGCACCAGGACATTTGCAGGGGAAGTTCTTGTAGACTCAAACAAAATCTAATCGCTGCAAAACGAAATTAAGGCTGATTTTAGGAATGCCCACTTTAGACTGCATTGCTCTTACTCAAGTAGTTTTTGATGGCAGACAATGGAGAATCTGTAATTGGTGGAGAAAGACATACAAACTGATGAGGAATCAACCAACATTTTCCTGCCACCTTTCAATCTTAATATGCCACTGACTCACGCACAAAGACCAGAATAAAGATTAAACCTGTAATAAATGACTCAAAAATCAGATGATTGCACAGTAGGACTGAAGTACTACCAACATGCTAATTCAGCTTGAAACAAATAAACCCACAGCACTGGCTGGTGGTAACAACTGATGAGTTGTATTTGCTGTCAGGAGGAATGTTTAGTCACTGGATTAAATCTGTACACAAACCCTGAAGCCTCATTGGTCCAAGTTCATATTCAACACATCAATCTATTGGGTAGRCTCAGTCTAAATGGGAAAGCTCATCTGCTGCCATTATTGTTTGCTGGMTCATCACTCCCTGGAAGCAGCAGGAATTGCTGCTTGCAATGCTCAGTAACAGCCCTGGCTGCCATCTCCAAGGATCTGTCTCCTACCTGGAGCAAGGAGGAGCATTGGCATCTCACTGCAGCCTTCCTCATCTGAAGGGATTTGCTAAACTGCAGGATATGTCCATTTTAAATTTTGGCTTCTGCTTTTCACAAACATAACCCATCTTCACAGGTCAGCACATATTAACATGGATTTGTGAATGGGCTGAGGCCACAGTAAAACTCACACAGGTGAGATTTTGCAAGGCATCCCTGCCCATGGCTATGGTTTGGAACTGTGTGAGCTTTAAGGTCCATTTTAAATAGGATATGTCCATTTTAAATTTTAGCTGCTCCTTTTCACAAACATAACCCATCTTCACAGGTCAGCACATATTAACATGGATTTGTGAATGGGCTGAGGCCAGAGTAAAACTCACACAGGTGAAATGGTGCAAAGCATCTCCACCCATGGCTGTGGCTTGGAACTGTGTGAGCTTTAAGGTCCCTTCTGACACAAACCCCTCTGGGATTCTGTCATGTCTTGTATGAGCTCCACTGTCCTTCCTCACTGCCCATCTGCCTATGAGCATCATCCACCACACGCTCCTCCCAAAAAAACCCCTGGGAGCAAGCCAGAACAACCCCACATACACTAATTTAGCTGAAGAAACAACAATGAAAACACTTTCCATTAAAAAAAGTATCAGTGGAGCCAATGCAGGATGGAATGGGGCACAGAACAGGTCACACCCAGTGTGCCAGGGCAGAGCGTGGATGTCACTGGGAACCATCCCTCAGGCAGCCCATGACCTGCTCCTGAAATCAGCTTTGTAGAGAAAATCCATATTTCATTATGCTTTATCTTAAAAGAGATTCTCAACTGCTACTTGTGTGTACAAACATAAGATATTGAAAGTTTGCCAATGTGTGTACGATTAATAAAACATCAGGTGCTGCCTCTCRCTTTAAATGTTTGCATGTCTGGAAGCTGGAGAGCAGCTCATTTAAACAATGTATGTATTCCAGATAACATTTCCCTGCAAATGTTCCCTCCTTCACTACGATACCCTTTAAARAGTGTAAAACATTCCATGCTAATAAGAATCAACAGGGGAAAAAAAAATTCTTAGCACAAGTACTTAAATAAATTATCATCTTTGTAACTCTGCCATAAATCCCCTGGTTGGGATATGATGATTTAGCACTTGCTGCTTTGGCACAAATCCAAATCTTCAGGTTTCTTATTGGATAAAATCCTGCCTTTTCACCTTTCTGACCTCATTTGAACTTCAGTCTGAGGTGACACGAGTCTCCTGCTCTCCCCATATCCTTGATGGACCAGCAGACAGGACACAGGGCCCTCCTTGCTTTGTTTAGTTTGGGTTATCAGCACAGGACATTGGAGCAGCACAAAGGGGACACAAATGCAACTACAAGAGATTTGCAACTACAAAGACACCGTTTTGTGTAATCATCCTCTGTCCATCAGATCTCCACCCACAATAACATATCCTTGCTAAGCTCTCCCCTACCTCAGACACCCTCAGTTCTGCCTCAACATTGAGCTACAGCTGAACAGTGCTGGAAAACCTCCAGCCACACAGGAATCATGACAGAGGCCCCGTGACCACACAGACATTTTGGGTTTGCTCACCCTTGGCCCATCTGTGGTTTCTGCACGGTCCCTGCAGAGCACTGATTTCCTGATGGGAATATGGGAGCCCTGCTCTCCTTTAGGCTTGGCTTTGCTGATGYGACCCACAGGGCACAGATGACAGCAGCAGTCAGGCCCAAGGCTGTGCTGAGAACACAAAATCAAAACACAGAACTGGCTGAGCTAGGAAAGGCTGGCCAGGGTGAGCAGGTGAAGGTGGGCAGAGCTGAGCAGGGTGTAGGGGACATGGCCACTCCATCCATCCCATGGGACAGGGGAAGGTGCTGCAGGGGACATGGCCACTCATCCATCCCATGGGACAGGGGAAGGGGGTGCAGGGGACATGGCCACTCCATCCATCCCATGGGACAGGCTCTGTGTCCCCCAGCTCTGCTGGCACTGCCCCAGGGTCGGGGCTCACACGCTGGCCTTGAACTCTCCATCTGTCTCTCTGCTGTCTCCCTGCCATATTAATTACCATTCCCTCTGCCAAGGCCAGAAAACAACCTGCAGTGCATTAGTGCTAATTAAGAAGAGTGACTTTCCTATCCTGGCTGCTTAAATCACCCTCCTCTCCTCATCCAGAGCAGAAAGGAGTGCTGACAATCTCATTAAAAAGAGRAGGCAACACCTCAGTCATGCTTTGAGCTGGCAAATGGGGGCMACCAGCTCTGTCCTTCTTTGAGGACAGCAAGGCTGCATGGGGAAGGAGGGGAGGGAGAGAGAGGCGACACGAGCCCTGGAAGTTGGAGATCTGTACCTCAGGGACAGGTGGGGAGAGCATCCTGCTTTGGAAACAGCTCCCACATGAAAAGAGAACACCCAAAATACAACACAGCCCTGTTGGCAGAGTGGCAGCGTGCCCCTGACCAGAACAGGGATCCAGAGCAGCCTGGAAGGACAGTTTTTACAAAGTACCAGTTCTGATTCTCCCAGTACCAGATCCCTATTGCAGGTKCAATCAGATTCTTGTCTCCTGTCACTGCTCTCCCAAACCCTGCTGGCTGCCCCAGGACACACCTTGCAGAGAGGCTGTGGTTCCAGAGGATGTGGAGAGCAGACTGTGGCATCACCCAGCTCCTATTCCCCAGAGAACCACCGTTTCTGCAAGACATGAGATGTCCCTACCTCGAGTACACATTATGTGTGACTGGAGAGCCTGGAGCCACCAGGAGCTTCAGCAATACCTGAGCCTTTGGCCTTCGGTTTGCAGTCCTCTGGGAATAGCAAATATGTGCTAAGGGTGCACTATTATTTTATTTTTTCTTGCTGACCAACTTTCAGAGTCAACACAAGGCAGAAATCCTGTTGCACACAGGAGGCAGGTTCAGAGCCCTTCAGTGGTGGAAGCCCCCAGGGCCCAGAGCCAGTGCCCAGCACTGGATGAGGTGGATTTCTCCTAAATCACATTAAGTCATCCACAGAAACATTAAAGAGTTTCCTGACATTACAATTCTGTGTAAGCAGTTCAAGCGGTTGCCATAGGAACACTAACAAATATAGGGATGGGTATAATTGTGAATAAAAGGGAAGGGAAAAAGAAGAAAATGGCCAATGCCAAGGACAGAGTTTGGACTCTGCTGCTCATCTGAGTGCTGGGAGCTGCAGAGATTTGGGTCAGGCGTGCTGTGGGCTGGACTGTGAGTGCCCAGCATTGCCAGGGCAGGGTGGGCACAGTGCCCCAAACCCCTCTCACCGTGCCAGTGCCCCAGACCCCTTCTCACCGTACCCAGAACTGCCAGGGCAGGGTCTGCCCAGTGCCCCACACCCCTTCCACTGTGCCCAGTGCCCCAAACCCCCTCCCACTGTGCCCAGCATTGCCAGGGCAGGGTCTGCCCAGTGCCCCTGGCACTCTGCTCGCCCTGGGCACACAGGGACAGGGCTTCAGCCCCGACCCTGCTCCCCCCGCTCTACAAAAATAGAAAGAACACATGTTCCCATTAGTCACTTGCTAGAGGGAAGCTGGGGGGTATGTGCTGACAGTCACAAAGCTGAGCTCTCATTTGAATATCATTTGCATATTCCAGGTAGACAAAGCGCAGCCGTATTAAAAACGCGCACGGGGACGCACAAAGCGAGGCAGCAGCGATGACATTTGCCAGCAATGCAGCCTTTTTCCCAGCGTGTTTCTAACACGGGTGCCAGGGCCCCTCACGGCTACGAGCTGGTCTCAGGGAGGCTCTTAATTAATAATTGCCAAGAAGGCTTTGTATTTGCACGAGTGGGGCCAGAGCATCCTCACGGGAGCACCAGGCAGAGGGCTTTTCCCTTTGGATAATGCCATTTGCCAGCCCCRAGGAGCAGCAGCCATCCCAAGGCAATCTGAACACAATAAGTGTCTTTCAGTGCTGTTGACTAAGCTGAACTTCGTTATTTCCAGACGTTCAGTGAGGACTAATGAGTGTCTGAGGCTCATCGCGCCGTCCCTCCTCACTGACATCCTCTTGATCTGGAAGAGCTCCGTGATCTTTGGCTTGAGCGCAACCCCGCAGAGTTCACGGGTTAAGTTTTGGGGATGCAAGCGGTGTCTGAGCCAGGCAGGATGGAGCTGCACCRAGGTCATGGCAAAATGCTGCTGGAGAGGGAGAAAACCCTGACTCCTACAGGTGTCTGCTGCTGATTTACCCCCAATTCCAGATGGTGCACCAAGGGCAGGATGTSTCAGCAGTGCCTCACCAAACCTCTGCCAACTCCAGCAACACCAAAGCTCAATAGATGCCAGCTGGTTTTAGTCAGGGAAATATTGGAGATTTTTAACCAACATTTCTGGTTACCTCTTGGCCCACTATGAATCTGCAACACAAAATACCAAAAATGATCCTATCATCAACACTGGGGCATAAASGAGGGCATAAATAATGCACAACAAGACACTTGCCTGACTGGAAAAGCTCCTGACCTGGCTGCATCTACTTGGAATTACCCTTCAACTGATGTTTTTAGCAGAATTTATTAAAAACCATGTCTCTGCAAGCCATGATACTTAGGCTTTACTTTATTAAGCCACCGCAGCAAAGCCAGAAAAGGATGCAATCATCATCATCCAAAAACCCAGTGGCAGGTAAGAAGCAGAATAGTTGGGAATATCCTTCAAGAATTTGGAAAAGTATATCCTTGTCTCTCTGTAACAGACCTCAATGCTCTGAGATAAAGCTGTGAACTCATAGTGTGGAATTACAGCATTGTCAGCCAGAAATCAATTAATCTCCGAGGAACAGCAAAGGGATATTTGCACTGGAAAAGCAGCTGAAGAATTGTAACCGAGGTAAGGGGAATGGGCCATGTGGACAYGGGACCCTGCAGGGCTGGAGCCTTCTCCTCTCCTCCCAATAAGAAGGAGCTTTGTCCCTTTGTGGCTTTGTTCTCCATCCATCAGACACTATTTGACATTCCTCCCATCCTAAGGACTTTTTCCTGTCTCAGTTTCACTGAACACCACCCTTCCCCTCCTGCTCCATCACTGACTGGGAGCTCTGAGCAGGCAGCATTCCCACTGTACTGATTACAACATATAGAAAATAATACTTTGTACAGGTTCAGAGGGAATAATTAAACATTGCTCTCAGCTCCTGGCAGTGACTTTTACAACACTGGGTAATGAGTTAGCACATTTTGACCTTTATGTCTAACTCACCTTGGCAACTTGCTGAAAAAACTTTGACCACTATACAAGCAAAAATAAGAGGAAAAGGAAAAGGCAGGCACGGGTGGTGCTCCACAAAGTGAAGATCATAAACACCAGGTATCCATCCAGGAAGCCACTGAACTGCTTCCCAGTGCTGGATTTAATAGCAAATTACCAAAGAGACACTCCACATTACTCCAATCTGCACATCAAACCAGGCAGAAAGCAACCTGCAATTATACAATTAGATTGATACACAAGCTTCCCGCTCGTGTTTATTCCTGCTGCCAATCACACTGCTTACTGGAAAACAAGGGCTTGGAGCTTCCAGCCTGCCTCACACTTCCCTCTGTGCATTTGGGCATTTGGAGGGGTTTCACTGATCACATCTCATTCTTTGAACACCCTGATGAATCCCAACATTCAAGATCCCAAGGCTTTAAGATTACACCTTGCCCAGGTACCTTCAGCTGTACTGAGATCCATCTTTATACATGAGGCACAATTCACCCCAGCAGCAACTTCTCTGTGGAATGCCAGAGCAGCAAAGAAGAGACAAATAAGTGTTTACTGTTATCTGACGAAGGCAGTAGTTTGAAACCTAACTTAAACCCTTGATTTCAAATGAAAATAATGAAATGAAAATAATTTCACTGATAGAAACCATGAAAGGGGAATGCAGCCAGGAGAAGTCTTTGTATTTGAGCCTCTCAATGCTGAACATTGAGAACATCTCAGGTACTTCAAAAACATCTCCTTGGTCTGGTTCAAGGCACTGATGACTCTCAGGTCCCTGTGATGGTTCATTTTTCCTGCCCTGTTCCAACAGTTACACTTTGTGTCACTTTGATTCCTGCCCAAACTCTGCCCTTTGCCAGGATCCTGTGCCCCCACGGATGGAGCAGTGAGGGGTGCTCAGCAGCACAGGGAACCATCCGATCCCAAAGCTGGGTGGGATCACTGTAGGGGCAGCCTGTGGGAACAGGGCCTGGAATAAATGAGGTGCCCTGGCAGTAAATCAGGTGCCCAGGATGTTGTGCCAGCACAGCTTTGAGGGATGAAGACTCCCAGCACACAGGATGGACAAAGCCTGTGCCTGCCAGGTACCAAGGGTGTGYCCAGCAGCTGGCACAGCTCTCCGTTCATCACTCAAACAGTGACAGGTTTACATATTTTCTACATATATGCAAAGAAACTATCTTGTAATAATCATCTTTTCACAAATTACTTTGTTTAGGTGTCTGAGTTTTGTTTGGCTTTCCTCTCACACCTTCCCACAAAAGAGACCTTCATTTCCCAATAAATGGTGCGAGATTGTCTCCCAGACGTCTGCAGCTCTTTACAGCTCAGTCCCAGTGACTCACACGTTTTCTGGAACCCACTTCTCACACTGGTGGGAAACAATTCAGGTGTGGAGGCACAACACCCCAGAGACACAGAGTGGCACCTGCAGGAACTTGGGCAGTGCCAGGGCACATCCAAGCACGAGGCACAAACTCTGTCACACCCACTGCCATGGCTGTGAGAGATTCTGTGTGCCCTGGTGCTCTGCTTTCCCCTCTTGTGCCCATTTCTCCAACCTTTCCCTGAGCACACCTCACCCCGAGGGATATCTCACTGGCTGCAGGATCACCACTGCTGCATCCACTGCAGAGCTCCACGAGCAATCCTGGAACGTCTTCTGCTCCCTCCCTCCAAGGGCATTTCTGCATCTCTTTTCTAATGCCACACTGCATTTGGATTTACAAAGGCACAACACCATAGATCAGTCTGGGATTCAAATGACCCCTCGGGGTCAGGAGGCCAGCCAGACCTGCAGCTACATTTTCAAACTACACAGGGCTCCACGTGCCCTCTGGCTGTCAAAATAAATAGAGGATTAAACCCCAAGGCAGTGTCCTGAAAATGCACTGTGCTCACTGCAGCTCAGAGCTCTGGGGCTGCCAGGAGCCACTACGGGCCCAGCTCAGCTCCTCCTGGGTTCCATCACCCACACACAACTCCTGATTTCCCATTCTACAGCTGCTCTTGCACTCTCTCACTGGGCAAAGGAATTTTTCTATACTCAAGATACATTTAGAACTGTAAACAACAGGCTCAAATCATGCTCTTGCATTTTGAACATCATCTGAGGAGAAAACACTTCCCATCAGCACACAAAAAGTTCAGCCAGTGCTGTGCTGTTCCTCCCCAGCATAAGAGCAAAGGTAGAAAATGGAGGACGCAGATTATAAAATTCAGTCACATTTTAAAATTTTCTGCTACAATAATTCACTTTATGTAGAATTAATGTGGCTGATTGAACGTTTGTGCTGTAATTTACTTATAATTAACATTTTATGGTGAACAGATTTCACCATCTCCTTCATGCTGTGAACTCCAAGCCATAGGTCAAAAATAGAGATGAAACAGATAAGCACAAAATATTCTCACTGAAATATTAATGAGATTTTAATTTACTACTTTAAAAATACATCTTTCATCAATGCCTGTATATCAAATCATTATTTTAATTTTTTTTTTAACATTGTATTAAAAATATAATGAACTTTCCCAACTGGTTGAAAGACCCTGAAATATCTTTTGTGAAGACACAGCTCAGGGGAACAAAAAGGTCCAAACACTCAGAGTTATCAGAAATCTCACACAGGGGTTGGGGGAGAGTCAGCTCAAACTGGACACAACTGGACACAACTGGACACCTTCACCCTTACCCTGCTAAAACTGGGGCTCTCCACTCTCAAACCCTGTGTTCCACACACAGATCCTGCTCTTCCCACCAAGATATGGTTTAAAAGCATAAGGTCAATATAATAAAATAATAATTCAGCTGACAGGAACTTCTTCCTGTGCTGCAGCAGGAGCTGTTGCATTCACTGCTGGGATATAACCAGACAAGGCCTGCTTTGATCAGACATTCCCATCTTTCCAGCCTATTTTGGACACATTTGGAACCTCCAGGAAAAGGCTCTGCTCTTAAGGAAAACACTACGAGTCAAAGAAAAACAGTCTGGGAAGGAAGTCAGAAAAAACCTGAATCCAAATCTCCCACCCACTCTCCACGTGTGCTTGAAGGCTGCCCAGAGATGACAGACTGCATCTGAATAAATTATTGAGTCATCTGCAATTCATCCCATTTCCTATATTCCAAAGTGCTATCAGACAGGCAGCAGAGGACATTCCCGGAATGCTCTGATGACACAGAATGAAGATATGGAATGACAATGAAAAAGTCAGCAGAAAATCATAAGTCAATGGGACTATTTTATGCTCTTTACTTCCTCGCCTGCACCAGACCATTCAAAAGGCTCATTGGAATTTCAAATGAAAAGCTGAATAATACAGGATTATAAATCTGTTACAAACAAATCTAAAACACATCAAGAGAAATACACATGGAATTTTCCTTCTTCAACTGCTTGGGTTTTTCCTACAGGTTTGTTTGCTGGGAATCAGCAACTATTTGTTTTAGGGTAAAGCTATCTTTCCTTTTTTTTTTTTCCTTTTTTTTTTAAAATTTACTTTACTTGTTTAGATTGAAGGCCAGATCTTTGGTCCCTCCAGAGCTTGAAGAATGGAATCCCCACCCTTTCAGGTTTCTCCAGGCAGCCATGGGCTTGCTCTCTTTTTCCTTTCAAGGTATTATGAGTAAAAGAAAATAAATTATTTACCTGTGGGGGAAATTTCAAGAGAAACCAGATCCTGAGCAGCATCCCACCAAAAAATGATTCCAAATAGGTTCCAAATGGTTCCAAAATGATTCCAAATAGGAAGTTAAATTCTCATCTGCAGAATGTGGGACCCTTGGYGGAACAGCACCAGGATTTGAGACAGATCCCCCACCCTCCTGGGACAGGGAGGGAGCACATGAGGCTCTTTCTGAAGTTTTCTGSAACATTTGGGGACTGTTCATATAAATATCTCTGCTCAACGTATTAGAAGTTATTTAAAAAGAAAATAAAGCCTTAATGCTTCCTCTGAAGTAAACAATTCAGAGCATTTGTAACAAACAAATACCACCAAAATCTGAGAGGGGTGAGAGCACTGCTTCTGGAAACAGCAAGCAAAAACCCTAAGTTACAAGAAAATACATACTACTACATTAATTTTCATTGGGTTTTGTTTTTTTAAACATTTTTCACTGTCAGAATGAAAAAACCAAACCAAACAAACCCTGGACAACAGGGCAGGGAAAAGTCATAATATAGCAACTGAATACTGAACGGAGAATTCCCAAATAAAAGCTATGATATGATATAATATGATATGATATTGTAGAAATGATTCCCAGAAATGTCAGAGCTGCCAGGCACASGATGAGGGGCACTGAGCCACGATGGTGCCATGATTTGGGAACAGGAGCTGATGGGATGAGGGTCCCAAAAGCAGAGGCTGCTCTTGGGGCTGSACAGGGAGCTGCCAAAGCCAGGCTTTGCTTAAAAAATAAAACTAAAAAAAMYKSMAWKRKKKYMAARKYYTYMRSCCYTYMAWTCCCCTCCCTGGTGCCCACAGACCACCATGGACTCATCTTKAAATGCTTAAAGCATTAATGATGAGAAACCACTGACAGATGGTATCTCAGCACTTTCTCATTCCCACCATCTCTCTTATCATCTTCTAACACATAAATTTCTTTTTCAGAACATCAACCAGGCTTCTAATCCAACATTGGGCCAAACCTGGAGAAAGTGGCTCCCACAGACATCTTCTTATAGAAAATTTTAGTGCAAAATCTGAACGAGAACCTTAAATTCTAAGCCCTGAGTCTCAGAAATGTTATTTAAAAGGCCCAAGATCACCTGGAAGGGACATTAATGATGGTGACAGAGATGAGCACAGCAATGTCACACCCCAGCCCAGTTTGGGGAGCACAGAACAACATCCCACAGATGTACTAAACCTTTCTGAGCATCAGGGAAACAGAAATGAAATAAATACACAAATAAACAAACACTTCAAAGATAACAAGGAAATCTCACCAGTTGCAGCACATGTCCACTCAGTTTCTTTTTTTTTTTTTATCCTGAGTGCCTTTTCCTTAGTAAAAGCCATCAAAGATCATTGTGAATCAGTAATAATTTTTTTTTTTAGCAGCATCGAAGAATTAAAGCAAGAGAGAAAGGGAAGGCATGCGAGGGAGAACACGAGGGAGAGAAAGAGAGAGGTTAAGCTCAAAGGCAGAGAGAGCGAAATGGACCAGATTATACAAAATTAAAAAGCAAATACGCACAGACAATTTGTGCCGAGTGATTGCAAGCAATTACAGTCCGGCTTTTCTAGAGGGAAAATTGGGGAGGGGGGGGGGAAGGTTATTTCAGCTTAAAAGGAGACTTTATTCATTCCTGATCAGCTTCTCCTACTATTCTCTCTTTTATTCTTGGATATCAATTTTAAAAAAAAATCACCCTTCAGATGTTCCATGTCTAACCCTGGGAATCCCACCCCTGGGCAGAGAGGGAGGATTTCAGCTTCCAATCGCTTCTTTCTACAGCCCTGAAAAAGCAATTTGCTCATAAAGGATAAAAAAAAAAAAGGGGGGGGAGTAAAGAAAGAAAGAAAAGGAGGGCAAAAAAGGGAAACCACAACAAGGGCACACGTTCCTCTTGGAGGAGAGCTTCAATTGGACTGTAATTGTCTGGAGAAGAGCTGCTTTGATCTGTGGGATTGTCATTATGCTCCCAATGCTGCTGTCCCAGCTGGGCTGGACAGGGCACCCAGGGATGGGGTCCTTTTCCCTCCTCGGGGTTCTGAGATTGTTTGGGGAGCTCCAGAAACTGCCCCAGGATGGGGAAACGGAGCTGGGAGGG
>NW_026624383.1:39426-46273 GCF_030028575.1 Malurus melanocephalus
GGGTCAGCCCAGTTACAGAACAGCATTTATGGTGACAGGGTATTGGCCACCAAGTGTTATTGCAGCTCACTAAGAGGAGAATAAAGATGTTGATATTTTACCACATAGTAAAGCATTTTACTCCTAGGAAGTTTGAGATATGCATGATCTTAAAATCGCCCCCTTATTACAYACACAAAAATCATGCTTTGGATAAGTAAAGGTTCCTAAAGTCTTTTTGTACAACTCAGAGTAACTGCCAGCCTGCCTTCACATGGAGAAGTCTATGAAAAACGGTACAAATCATTTATTAAAGTCMAACATCTTTCTGAAATAGTTTGCCTGTAAAATATGCAGCACGCCCAAAATACACTGAGACGTGGCGTGACACAAACAATTTATGGGTGTTAGTCTGGGCTGAGCCCCGTAAGTCACCCAGGACCCTGCTCCTCGAAGTATTTCCATCATCCCAAAACCATCAATAACACCCTGACTGCGTGGCAGCTGAGCAGGAACTCGGCATCTATCTCCACTACAAACACACACCGTTTTTCAGTCAAGGAGTAATAGGCAAATCGCTGGATTTCACTCATTTTGTGTTCTGCAGGTAGTAAAATAGACACATATTTAATGTACATACCCAAAAGTGCAGTGCCAATAAGYAGAGAGAGTCATATATCCCACTTAGTTTATGGATGGCTGGATTTTATGGTTGTACTGCTAAAGCCATATTTGCATGCATCTAAATATAGATAAATACCTGCAAAGCCAGAATCTGCAGACGTGAAAGAGAACTGGATAAATGCAAGGCAAAACACATGATAAAAATAATCCTAATTTCTGGAGACAATTGTGAACTCTTGGCTATAATTACTGCTTGGCTATAGGATGCTGAGGATGTGCAATGTCCTCTTGTGCTGATCCTGGAGGTTGCTGTTGGASCTATCGCTCTTTTGCTCCATAATTTTCCTAATTGGTCATTAAGAAGTCTCTAATTCTAATTCTGCCTTTGCTAGCAACACACTGTGGGTCAGCAAGGAAATTAATCTGCTTCTCTACCTCAGTTTCTCCAAGTGSAGTCCAGGGAAGCACAGATCCATCACCAGGTCCTGCAGGAGTTMATCTGGTAATGTTTGTATCAATCAACTTGTCAAGCGCTATTTAAGTGCTTATTATTACTCATACAATAATTCTCTCCTTCTGGGCTCTGYAGGTTTGTAAATACCTCCTCCATCACACTGGTGAGGGTTTTTTGGGGCAGGGGAGATGATCTGGACCATGGGCTCTGTGGGTGGATTTTGCACCACGAGTGCTCTGGATGCCCACACGTCCCTGGCGCTGCTCCTCTGTTGGGGACACCTTTTGTGTCCCCAAACTCTTGTGCCCTCTCCCTCTGCTCTGCGTCACAAACTGCTGGGGATGTGTTTRTATCATACACCCAAAAACCACTGCAGACACAGCCCTACAGGAGGAGAATCATTCCCTGAGGAACCCCCGGGCGAGGCCTTCACCTCCCTCCCTGCAGCTCCTCCTCCTCGACACCCTCATTTTTGGCACAAACTCTGTCTGAGGAGCTGCTCTGTTTATCCAGAGCATCGTTTAACCCAACTGCTCCAGGGAGAAACTCCCTTCACTCAGGACTCGTGGCTGTGAAATCCCTCACGGTGAGGTSCTGCTCTGGTACCATGTGCTTTGTCCAGAAAAGGATGAGCAAGGACAGACCTTTATTGCACACAAATTCCACACTCTTTATACCACTTGCAGCATTCCAGGCACGTGCCTGCTGGGATTCCTGGAGCCTGCCTGCACTGGGAGGGAGCTTCTTTAAAAATATAGCAGCTCCTCATCTAGTCTGCTCCTAAAATGAATTCTCTCTACTGGCACCAGTGAAGCTAAATACAACTTATAAAATATTGAGCAGATCTTCATATGGAATGCAACTAAAAAAAAGTGACACTTTAATTATTATCTTTATGCTCCAGAAATATCCCATCAATATGAGGAGCAGATAATTCACAGCCACAGTTGCAGGCACTCTGCAGCATCAGGAGCTGCTGGTGCTCATCCATCCCAGGCACACAAACACAGGGTATCCACACACACAGCCCGTAGTTATTTATCAATTGTTTATGCAGCACTTAGTTATGAATGTATTTAATTTATAAACATTTATATTGCAGAGCGTGAGATGATAAATTCAGAAGAAAAATGCCAACTCACAGAGCATGACCCTCCTGCCTCGTTCAGCCCAGAGCTCTGTCCCTCGTCCAGGTGCCCTGACCTGCACCTTCCTGCCAGCAATCCCAAGATTTCAGACTTTGGGAAGAGCACTTTTCAGCAAATCTCTTCATGTGATGATTTCCACAGCAGTCCTGAGCAGCCCAGCTCTGCCAACCCCTTGAGTTACCCAGGGATCCACCAGGGACTGATCCTTGAAGACTCTGAGACCCTGCAGCTGCCTCTGTGTTAGCAAATTACACAACTTCCAAATCATTTTTGTGTTTGCAAAATAAGCTGTRTGTAAAACTGCAAATCTCTCAGTTAATCACACAATAAATAAATAAATGTCTCTGCATAATTACTGGTTAAAGAGCTCATCTCCCCATTGCTCCAGCATTGACAGCTGTCCAAAAACCMAAAATCCATCACCTTTGAAGGCAGACATTTATCAGGAGGGTATTTTACCCCAGATTTCTTTTCCTGTACACTCTTGGGAGTGTTTTCCCAGAAGAATTTTATTTAAAMATATATATTTTTATGTTTTCTAATAATGCACTGGAGTTTAACAGCACAGGCCAAGCCATGGACAAACCAACTTCTGTCACAAATCTTTACCCTTCCTTAAGACTAAATGTGCATTTTAAACATCAACATTTCTAATAATTTTGATCTCTTTTTCATCTTTAATAGCCTAGACCCAAACCACCCCTTGGTTTGAGTCTGAGTTTTCTGCCCCCAACATTCTAAAATTATTTCAGTTATTTCTTCTCTGCTAGCAGCTCTGCCAGCTCAGTGTTTGTTCTTCACTTTCAAGGATATTTTATTTATTTTCTTCACTTTCAGCTATTGAAAATGGCAAGAACAAATTTATATAATGAGCCTTAATAACAGTTTCTCCCATAAAGTTCCCTATTTATCTGCTATTGTAGTGGTTTAGAAAGCACAAAAATGATGGAAAAATACAGGTGTAGTGATAAATCTCTGGGACTGACAGTGAATAATTTAAAATAGTCTTTATCCATGGGGTGATGCTTGGAACCCTCCTACTCTATGTGAACCTTTGCAGTCACTTTGGCTCCTGCTTCCATAACACTCAGTAGTATCCTACTCACAGGATTTGTCTCCACTCAGACAAATAAAATCCTAGTTATTCCAAATGTCTCCCATCTCTTGGTCTGTATCCCCAGTAGCTCACACCTTTCTCTCAATGTTTGTGATGCTCTGGATCATTCTCGGGTACCCCACAGGAAAAGGTTTCAGAGTTACCAGCAAAGGTTCTTCTGTATTTCCCTCATTAAGCAAATCACAGCCCCCAACCAGCAGGAATTGCAGTTTTATACAACCCCTAACCCTGCCCAGAGTGTGACCAGCACAGAACCCCTGAGCACACACACCCAGGCACTCCCAAAGCTACAGCATCACAAAATTCACCCTCCAGGCTCCTGGGGAGCAGTTACACCCCGAGCTGGTGTTTGTACAGCACCAGGTACACTCCACACAACAACTAAAGCCACGTCTGTGTTTTGTTCTCAATTATTTATCCATTTTTAATGGTGGTAAGAAACAATTATGACAAGTGCTGCCTTTGCTCTGAAGACCCCGGTGCAGAGAGGATGAAGCCACCATTTCTTCCTCCTGTTTTTTTTATTTACAGAGCCATCCAAGGCAGGTCAGAGTCCAGTGGAGCTCTGGCTCTATCCCCCTTTCCCTCCAGCACTAATTAGCAATGCAATCCCACAAAGAGTGAAGTTGCCCGAAACCTCCCCTCACTCACAATGATTTATGTTCAATTTGTACAAATGGAGAAAATGAGATTTCAAATTTCAATGCCATTTCTGCAATGAGGTGATTAAAAGAGAGAGAGGTATTGCGTTCTACTGTATAGAATATTGATCCCAGTGCTATTTTCCTTAGCAATAACCATTAGCTCAGTATTATTTGCAAACCTCTAATGTGAACCTGGAGATGTAATTTACATTTGTGCTTTACTTATTTGCTTTAACAAAACAACACAAAAGCTTTGGGTCTTTCAATCTATCCTTATTGTCAATAAAATTAGCAGTTCATAAAAAAATTAATGTATATGCAAAACCATCACTCCCTTGTAAACTGCACCGAGACTGTAAACGCTGCCCAGAACAAAAGGGAGATAAACTATTAAAAGGCTCCGGCCATTAACAAATTGTATCCCAACCAAATTAAGAGCAGCTCTCTTTTGTCCCCTTCCTTAATTTCTGGGCCCCTGGGAGCCCACGGAAGTTTTGGGAGCRTGGGGAGGTGTCCCCAAGGAGGGGGTGTTGACAGGAGCTGCTTCGGGCTTGGAGATGCTGGAGGTGGGCAGAGAGGGGGGCACAGAGCTGGGGGGCACGGAGAAGGGGGCACGGAGAAGGGGACAGAGAGTGGAGGGGCACAGAGAGGAGGGCACAGGGTGGACAGGCACACGCAGAGGGCACAGAGTAGGGCATAGAGCACAGAGGCACATACGGAGGGCACACACAGATGGCACACGCAGAGGGCACAGCGTGGACGGGCACACACGGAGGGCACACTCAGAGGGCACACAGCACAGAGGCACACACGGAGGGCACAGAGAGGAAGGGCACGCAGAGAGGGCACAGAGGCACACTCAGAGGGCACAGAGCAGAGGGCACACAGCACAGAGGGCACAGCCCCCTCCATGCCATGCCCACACCACCCCAGGGCACACCCAGCAGATCCCGGGGTGGGTGCTCAGCCCCGGGCACATCCCGCTCCTGCTCCCCCAAACCCATCAGCTGCTTCTGCTGCCCGGCCGAGTTTGGAGGATGAGAACAAGGAAAGAAGAGGGAGAAAGGGGAGAAAAAAGAAAAAGCTAATGACCCATAATTGCCATGATAGTGGAATAGGGCCCGGGCAGCTGTTTTACATTCCTGGTATGTATAGTATGCAAATATCTACAAAGGGCCGACACAGTTTCTCTATTGTGGATCCTGAGGGTAACCAAATTAGCCTTTGGCAACCATGGTAATTGGGAGGTGCTGTTCCCATTAGGAGTCCTGCAAATTATGAAGAAAAATGGACCAAAGGCTTTGTCACAAATAATAATGCTGAGAAGAAAAGAGCAGGCGGCCGGCTTTGCTTGCTTTTTTTTTTCCTTTTTTTTTTTTTTTTATTCCTACATTGTGTTGTTAATATCTCTCTGTTTAGTAATAAGAAAACAGTCCTCAGTGCCCTGCTGGACCCTCCTGGGCTTTCCATAGCAATATCAAGTTGTGGGAATACTAAATATGGGACAGCAGCATCAGCTGAGAATTCCCTGAGCAGCCCCCGTGTTCAGTGAGACAATTCTGGCACTGGTTTGGGTTCAGCTCGGGAGCCAGACTGGGATGAAAAGCCCAGAACTGCTTCTCTCATTTGCACAGGACACACAGTGCCAGCCACTTCTCCTCCCCGTCTCAGATTCACGCAGCTAAACACAGATTTGTTCTCTGAATCRCCCAACTTTGCTGCACAAGAGGCTCCATTTCCCTCTAATGATTTGAATTTGTCTTTCACTCTTCCCACCTTCTTTGATCATCCCATAGTTCTCAATCCCAGCGTGCAGAATCCTKTTTGATTGTTATGATCTACTAAAAAATTCACAACTGCCAACTTTTTGAGTGGAGCTCTCAGCTGTGACACCACGAGTCAATGCCAAAAACATTAAATGYTGTTGTGTCTAACACCCCGAGAGCAGAGCTCAGAGTTCCCTCGTGCTGAGGCCCTGCTGAGCTCCCCATGGGATAACCCACAAGTGCCATCAGCCACSTTTGGGAATGCTCAGCCTCTCCTCTGGCCTGCAAATCTCAAGAATTTTGGAAAACATCGCATTTATGATGAAAATCAGGAAATGCTCTCACTTGCTTTTGTATTTCTTCCCTAGGTCAGTGTTTTACTTGACTGGCACAGGAAGAGTCCTTTTTTTCAAGGGACAGGAGAGCATCCAGACCTTTTAAAATAAAGTCGATTCAGAACAGCTTCAGGAATCCACACTGACTGTGGTGGCTGTAAAACCCAAACTGGTGAGTTTTACTAAAAAAAAATAATTACAAACCAAATCTCACAAAGAGCAGCCGTGTTTTCATTTTTCACGCCAGGACTAACTCCTCACCCTACAACCGCTGCAGCACAAGTTTTAACCCCGGATCTTTATTTTTTCATGGTTTCCCCTCAGGGCTCTTTACAGAGCCGGCAGAAGAGTCACTTCCCTGCTGGTGCAGTTGGCACGACTGCAAGTGTACTTAAAGTTTGCGTCTGATCAGGTTATGTGGATTGGATCTGAAACCAGTTAGTCAATTCTTGCCGGTCCCTAAGTGGCGATTTGTGGTAATGTCTACATCAATACTCACAGAGCTGCGAGCTGCTTTACCTAAAGCAAATGTCTGCAGGATGGAGGGGCTGCTGCGAGGGCTGCGGGAGGAATGGAGATGTGGCTGGGAACAGAAATGTGGGGGTGCTGCACATCCTGCACCCCAAAAAAAAACAACACCCTGTTCCTACAGCTGGGCAACCTCTGCAGCCTTCATCTGTGCACAGCCCCAAAAGAGAACAGTGCCCCAAAAGAGAACAGTGCCCCAAAAGAGAACAGTGCCCCAAAAGAGAACAGTGCCCTGTTCCCACAGCTGGGAAA
>NW_026624383.1:46488-58539 GCF_030028575.1 Malurus melanocephalus
AGTGCCCCAAAAGAGAACAGTGCCCCAAAAGAGAACAGTGCCCCAAAAGAGAACAGTGCCCCAAAAGAGAACAGTGCCCTGTTCCCACAGCTGGGCAACCTCTGCAGCTTTTATCTGTGCCCGACAGCCCTTGGACACAGCCACATCCAACCCCAATCTCTTCAAATATCCTTTATCCCTTTTCAGCCCCAGTCCTGCTCCTTCCCTCCTTCATTTCCCCACTCCCTGGGCTCCAGGGCACAAATGAGAAACAGCACAAGGTCAAGGAAACAAAACCAACYRACCAATSAACAGCCCCASACAGAARCAGAGGGCAACAGAAAATTAGAGAAAGATAAAAGATGTTACAGCGTGAGGAAATTATAATTAATGAAAAAGCAGGAGGAGGCTACTGTTCAAACTACAAACAACAAATCTGAGCAATAAACAATACTGGGTTAAGCTTTTCCAATAAAATATTTTCTCTTTGGTACCAAACTGAACACAAACTCTTCAGAGTAATGTTTATCTCTGTGTTTGTGAAGTGCACAAACTGACCTCTGCAAGCCTTTGGGTATCCCTGACCTTTCCACACCCACACATGGGTTGTGTTTTGGGGAAAATTTCCTTACCCRGGCCCTTTCTCTGTGAGATTCCCATGGACGATGGGGCAAACACAACCCAGTCATGCCCTGCACCTCCTCCTGCACTTTGCTGCTTCTGCTTCAAATGGAGGAAAAAGGCCATGACTTCCACAGCAGCTACACAGCAATTACACCTTGGAAGACATTTAAATACACTGCCTAAAGTGTAAAATCTGGGAACTGTCAGCAAACCTCAACTTGGCAAAAATTATTGCAATTTATTATAGTAAAGTGCTTTCTGTATAGCAAGAGCTGGCTCTGGTACATCACATCTCAGACAAAAATATGGAATAAATGATCTCCCAAGGTCTCTTCCAACCTGTTTTCCAAGAAAAAAGAAGAACACAAACCCTATGGAGGAGCCCTGGCATTCCACCCCTTTGAGCACACAAATCCCTCCTCTGCACCAAACTTCTGAGCTCCAAGCTGCTCCACTATGGAAGTTACTTCATTTCAAACAAACAATAAAATCATCAGCAAAAAAAAAAAATAAACCTGACTTTCCAAACTGCAGCAAAGAAAACATTCCCAAATCCACCAGATCTCTGCCCCACTCAGTTCTTTCAGACAGGAATGAGTATCTGATACTTTTGCTCAAGGGGTTTGTGAACTACAGCTTCACTTTCTAACAGAGAGATCCTRCCCAACAACTGCAGGCAAAGGAGCCACTTATTTTGGGAGGAAAGGGAAGGCCAGAAATACCATTTATTTATGCAAATAATTTTTCTTAGGAACAATTACTGACCCTCCTTTGGAAGATTCCACCGATCTCAGTGGGAGAGCAAAGGCTGAGCAGGACCATAGAGAGGGCTCATAGAAAAGGAAAGGGAGAGCAGCAGAGATCTCTGTTCAGAGCAGGGACTCACAATATTCGTTTATGGCAAACATTTTAAACTGATCTGACTGTTGCAGGTCAGGGCCCTGGAGCAAGCAGTGCTTTGTTATCACTTTTGGGGTTCACTGCAGTTTTCTGTYCCCTTTTGTGGTTCTTTCTAGATCAAACAGCAAATGACTGGCAGGAATCCTGTAAATCTGAAAGGATGCTCGTTTATTTCCCACCTTTTTCTCCTACATTTTCAGAGATTAGTGCATGTAATATTTTAATGCTATGGCATAAATATGCATGAGAGGGAGAGCTCTTATTTTTACACACTTACAGTGTGTGTGATCATGATATCCATGGGGTAAAATGAACATAACACACGTTTGTTTGGGGCTCACAGCCAGCTCTGCCCAGGGAGATGCAACAGTCAAGTCTGGATTTTTCACCAGAAAAGAGAGAAAGTCCATTCTTCTAGAAGATCTGGTATTTTCTCTCCATTCCTGCTGTCCCTGAGAAATAAGGATAAGATTGGGGATGTTTTAGGATCAAAAAACTTTAATTGGTTTTAAAGACTTTTTAAACTAAAAAATTCCAATTTCTAATATATTACCTGAGTTGCATTATGGCAGGATATGTAATAAATTTMTGGGATAGAAAGGCACTTTATAAAACGCTTTAAATACATATTAAAAGAAGAAAAATCACTGAACTGAAGGTGATATCAAATCTAAAGCCCATCTCAATAACTGTCTCCATGAAGCTATGCAGCCTATCAGTATTTCTGCTAATGACACAGGAAGGAAAAGCTGGAAGAAAAAGTGGGATATATGGAATATTCTGGAACAAAGAAAACAGAGATGAAGTTACTACAAAGATTACTGTGTATTTATTCAATCAAGGCTGGAGTCCATCCCAAGGAAGCCCTGAACCTGCTCCCCATTCCTTCTTGGGAAGGACACTTCAGTTTTCCTAATTCAGGCCTCCTCTCCACTTAAAAATGGGGACAGGATTTATTTCAGGAGATGAAATGACCAAAGATTGTCCTGAAGAAGAACCATAAACCAGGCTGCACACAAAAGGCAAAGGAAACGTTACCCAGCACCAGCTGAGCATGTCAGAAACATGAGGGAGGACCAATATTTGGTTTACTTGGGGCTTTTTTAACATATAGAATTGTTAGGGTGGGAAAGGACTTTTAGGATGAAGTTCAAAGCCATTGTGACCACCATGTTCACTGTCAAACCCTCAATACAGGCACTGAATCMCTCTGGGCCATTTCTTGGTGAAATTGTTGGGTTTTGCAGCTGCCGGGCTCTGCCCCGCTCTGAGCTTGGTCCTGATCCTGCACCTCCACGTCAGTGATGGGCAATGGGAATGGGCACCAATGTTTGTCCTCACAGCAGTCGCTGCTGGGACCAAAGAGTTTGGCAAATCTGGCTCAGAGCTGGGCTGATGGGATGAATTTCAGTTCCTTCCCAATTTTAGCCCTTCCAGTCACCACTCAACACCAGGGCAAGAACCAAATCACAACAACGTCTACGGGGCTTTGACCATCATCAGAGAGTGGAAATCCTGCTGAGACCCTGCCTGCTCCCTTGTGCCCATAGAAATGATGGTAGAAGCACCAAACAAACCCACAGGCTCATTCCCACCCAGTGGGAAAGGGAAAACGTCCCTCATTTACCCATTCTAAGGTCACAGTCATTCTGCTTTCCAAAAACGACATTAGAAAAGAGGAAAACAAACAAACAAAAAGAATAACTATTCTTTGATTAAATTCAAGGATGGGTTAAAATGTAAACTGAGTAAAAAAAACAAGAGGAGGAATTTTGGTGATGGAAATCTCAAGTATCTTCCTCCCGATGTCCTTTTCCTTTCTAGAATAACGACTGCAATCCCTGCTGGAAACGTTCCTCTCTTTTCACTGGAGATGTGACAYGGGACAGGTGGGAAGAGGAGAGCAGCAGCCTGACCTGCACCAGATCATTCCCTTCTGGTGACTGGGCAATTCAAAAAAGTATTTGAGCCAGAAAATTCTCTTTTTCCCCCCTTTTTTAAAACAGTATGGCTAAATCTGTCTAGAGGCTGTATACAGGTCATCTCCTTCCCCGAAACCAACCCAAAAGTGGCGGCGTTCGCTGCGAAAAAACACTGCAATGGTTTAAAAAAAAAAAAAACAAAACCAAAACCAAAACAACCACGCCGAAAGAGCAAAACGAAACACCTCGAGGGGGAACCTGGGCTGAGCGAAGACAAAGCAATGGACTGGACCCACCTGGAGAGCAAAGCTTTGCGTGGCTGGAGAGCGCTGGAGCCGCGCCGAGCGCTGCTCTGCCCACCGTGCACGGGAGATTGGCTGCCAGAACTGCGGGGAGGGGGCTGCTGCCTGGGGACAGGGGCTGCACGCCTTGGGCTTGGGGTTTTTTATTTTATAAGCTACATACGTGGAATGCAAAACCTCCATTTATTCCTTCTGGGTCATATGAGGGAGCCACTGGCAAAGATAATAATATATGAAGCAAGAGAACGAGAGGGAGAAAGAGGGAGGGAGGGAGGGAAGGAGGGAGGAAGGGAGAGAGAAGCAAAAGGCTTTCTATTATTCGGGACACTGGTGATGCACACTGAGGCAGTTGGAAGATTAAATTAAGTATTATATCTGCTGACCCCATTGCCATGGTTACCGGACAGCGGAAAATATTAATCAAGCCAAGCCTTTTCAGCCGAACATACCAGAAAAAAACGCGAAATATAAATATATATGTACATGTTTGCTGCAATGCCATGCTAATGTGGGCTGCCAGCAACCAAACCACCTGATATCACGGAGATAAACAAATTTAAAATATCCTTGCCGCACAAGAAGGCTGACGTCAGCGTGGGGAGCAGCGTGAGGACGGGGCTGCAGCGCTCGCTCGCCCTTCAGCCGATTACAACGGGAATTTGAATGAGGAACGGCGACATCTTGCTGGGTGCTGGTGCTGAGGAGGCGTTTTGGGTTCTCTTCTCCATGTGGAGATGGGAACCATCCTGTCACCCAGGCCATGAGCCGCTGTGCCATGAGGAGCCCTGAATCAAATCCACACCCCACATCTCCCACGGGCAATTCCAGCAATTCCCACCAACGTGGAATTCACCTCCAAACCAGGATCAGAGCTCAGAGAGCCCCACCACAGCGGGATTTGGGCTCAGGTGACCTGCAGGATGCTGCCCTCCACAGTGGGGGGATGGACACCACCCCAGACACGGCCACGGGACACTGAGGCGACCCAGGGGACAAAGAGCTACGGGACACTGAGGTGACCCAGGGGACAAAGAACCAATGTGGCCACACTGAGGTGACCCAGGGGACAAAGGGCCACACCACACTGAGGTGACCCAGGGGACAAAGAACCAATGTGGCCACACTGAGGTGACCCAGGGGACAAAGGGCCACACCACACTGAGGTGACCCAGGGGACAAAGAACCAATGTGGCCACACTGAGGTGACCCAGGGGACAAAGGGCCACACCACACTGAGGTGACCCAGGGGACAAAGAACCAATGTGGCCACACTGAGGTGACCCAGGGGACAAAGGGCCACACCACACTGAGGTGACCCAGGGGACAAAGGGCCACCGTGGCCACGCTCAGACACAACAGCAGAGCTCTCAGAGGCCACGGCAGTGCTGAAGAACCCCTGAACTGCTGCACCTCAGCCAAGGCCTCCATGTCTCACCTGTCCCTTTACAAAGAACCTCCTCAGCTTTTGGAAAGGGCAAAGTGSAACCAAACCAAACCCAGGGCAATAATAATTCTGATACTGAATTACTGCCTTTTTTTAACTCTAACCCTAAACACAGAAATGGGAACAACAACAAATTAATCTGTCCTTTCTCATACAGTAAATCATTGGCAGACTAWAAAGGGAACATCAGCTCCTCATTTTATGCTCTAAGGATGGCCATGCAAAGGCAGTATTATTTCCTCCCAGCCACCATTTTCACTTTTGCCTTGTTCCCTGTTTTTTTTCTGTATTTTACAGGAAAGTTTCATGTGGTTGCTGCTGATTTGTGTAATTTTCCCTGAGGTATTCAAGCCAGCAGAACACTGAGGTGACAACACATCCTTTGCTGTGTYCTACTCACACATGGAGGTGCTAGAAACCAGAAAAGGAAAAAACTGAAAAATAAAGGAAAAATAAGCTACTAGATCCAATCTGAAAGGCAAGCATTTTAAAGCAATCTGAGATGGAAGCAATCAATATTTGCCAAGACAAGCCTGGCCCATTCCTGGAAGTGTTCAAGGTTGGACAGGAATTGGAGCACCCYGCTCTGGTGGAAAGTGTCCCTGGGGTGGGATGAGAGGGGCTTTAGGGWCCCTTCCCACCCAAACCATTCCATGATTCTATTAATACATTAATAAATGTACTTTCTAACAATTCTATGGAGCTGGATTTGTACCAGCCTTCTCAAAATCCTGAGCTCACCAATATAAATATACATATAAAATATTGTATGGATTATACAAAACAAATGTTCTGGCTCATTTACAGTTCTGTAACAGTGGAGCCGAATTTACTGAAGGCATAAACAAGGACATCTATTTAATTTTTAAAATGTTAATGAAGAATGAGATTGTTATTTGTTCTTAGTCTATTTTGTGATTTTAGCCAATAGTTCTAGTGATAATTATCAACTGTTTATATTTAGATAAAAGCAGCCCATATGGCAATAGCAGAACAATCTGATGTTTAGATCCTCAGCTACATGTTTTCTATAAATAATATGATTGAATAACTGTAACAAATTATTTCATCAGTCTAAAAGCAGATACCAATATATAACAACTAAGAAAGCCATTTATTCATTATCTCCAAATAATAAATACCTTCCCAAGTACATTTAACACTTAGGAAAAGACAAAAAATATAAAAATACAGAGATTAACCCATAAAAGCTCACATTAATATATCTTAAAATTTACTTCTTAATTTCCATGGACACGTATAGTGTATGGAAATAGTGTCATGTTGGTTCTTATGGTAATTAGAGGGTCTGCCTAATTTTGCACACAAATGTGCATGGTTACATGACGTGTTTGTACCCAAATCTTCCCAGATCTCATCTCAATCTCAGTCCTGTTCCAGCTGTGCCCATTTCTCACATCCCAAACCTCAAGAATGCCCTGCAGAAAGGGAGCTCAGTGCTGGAACAACAGAACCAACACCATGACAGCACCACCAGAGAGAGAGGCTCCAGCCCAGCCCAGAATTGTGTCCCTCAGTCAGGATTTGGGGTGCAGAGCCCTTCTCCTCCTCCTCCTCACACAAAGAGCAGCCCCAGGCCAGGACAGCCCTGGTGGGAAAATGATTGCAGCACAATGGCCAGCGTGGCCAGCTTAGGGCAGCTGTGTCATATAAATTGTCAGCAATGACCATAAGCACTCAGAGAAACAATTTAATTCCTCACTCCCGCCATCATGGCTTGATATATTCTTTCAAGGTCATTACCCAAGGCTAGGAGGGTCGCATGATTAACGAGTGACACGTCCAATGAGGGCGGCTGTGCCTGAGCAGACCTTATATTAATTAGACAGAAGAGCTGAAAAATAAACGGTGACTGGCAAGGAGGGGCCAGCCCTGCACCTCCATGGCTTTGCACCTCCCCAAACCCTCAGCCATCACCCTGCTCCTTCAGCTATCACCACATTCCAGCAATTCACAGCCACCATACACAAAAGATGCTTCTCTACTGGTTTAATTACTTGGGCTCTCGCACCAACTCTTCCAAAACTATTTTTTTATTTCTTCTCCTTCTTGCCATAAGTCACTGACTTGCATTGCATGAAAGCACAAGAGATTGCTGTTCACAATTAACATTGCATCTTTAGAGCAAATTTAAAATTAAAACAATGTCCCAAGGCYTGCAGGTTTGTGCTGGGCACTCTGAGAGACCCAGAGCAACCCCAGAACACTGACTGGCTCATCATCAGCAATAACTGGGCTCCTGGAGCTCTGAGCAGGCCAGGCTTTGCAGAGCAGTAAAGCACCCTCTGATAATCCAGGACACTCTGCTCTCCAGGGCATTGGGACAGTGAGCCCCCTGTGCCACACCAAACTCACAGGAGAGATGGCTCTCAGCAACCATACAGCTCAAGACTATCCAAACTATCAGAGAAAATACCTTTGGACACGACCTCAGTGTCAGCAATCCCCCCAAACTGGGAGATCAGCCTGCTCACTCGAGCCCACAGCACACTGAGCTAGGCTTATGCAGGTGTTCCCACAGAAAGGGAAACCCACTCCATTTTCATCGTGTTGGGGTGCTGCCAAAGCTCTGAGGTTTATGAGTTGGTAGAAAAGCACCTGCAGCAAAGACAGCACACTCCACATCTGCCTGAGCACCAAGGATCCCATTTTCCAAAATTCTCAGCACTCACAGCCTCAAGTGACCCACATGAAACCACCTCAACAGCTCTGCACCATCACAGTCAGGTGTTGTTGATATTCAGCCACTCCCCCACAACACTGTGAAAATCAGGATTCTTCTGGTGCCTTACCTTACAATGGTGACAGGACAGGACRTTCTCCTCAGCCCCAGCCAAGRTTCTGGTGACACAAAGCACTCCCTGGACATTCWCCTCAGCCCCAGCCAAGGTTCTGGTGACATGGTGACAGGGTGACATGGTGACACAACCACTCCCTGCTCCCAGCAGCGCCTGCCTGAAATAGCCTGGACAATCCAACACCAACCGTGTCCACCTGACTGCAATCACCATCAATTAACTCCTTAACGAGACACAGCTGATCTGTGTTTTCTACCTTCACAACATTATGACAAAAAGGAATCATAAAGAATAAAATTTAAGCCTGAGCAGCAGGTTTTTAGGTGTCACTGGCTGATGACACCCAGTGTTCTGGGCTTCCCTGTGTTCTCCCTACACAGACGCAAAGGACAGCAGGAAAAAAAGGAAAACTCTGCCAAAACTCTGCCCTAACCACTAACTTTTGGTTATCACCTGGTTCTCATAATCCACTAACGAGGATTTCATTTCACTGGGAATGTCTGTTGGAAAATAGCCAACACCTGAGAGAGGGAATTGAGACAAACAGCAAACACCTGTGCCTAGGTTGTTAATTGGACTAAAAATCATTTCTTTTTTTTAATCCAGATGAAAGTTGTTTTCTAGCAGCATAATTCAGATGGATTCCCTATTCAAGCATTAACAAGAAATCTCCCCCAGTTCACACTTTAGCCCAGTGCCAGCCCAGGGGAGCAGAAGTGGCACAGGGGGATCAGGAGTTTGGAATCTCTGCTGGTGTGGGGCTCTTGGGGCACCTTCACAACAAAGATCAGCCCGAGCTCGTGCAGGTAAAACCCAGAACAAGGATAATTGCACTGAATATGGATCAGGAATAAATAACAGCGATCAATAAACCTGAGTTAGTACAGGAATAAAAAGGGAACACGCCCCGGTACCCCCGGGCTGTGCTCTGCTCCTCACCTGAGCCAAAGGCTCTTCTTCCCCTCTCTTTAAAGCTCCAAACCCAGGGAGTGCCCAGCAGGCACAGGGCACCTGTCAAAGGTGGCACTGGCACATGTCCCCAAAGGTGGCACTGGCACGTGTCCCCAAAGGTGGCACTGGCACGTGTCCCCAACCCTGACTGTGCAGGGACAGCTCACACATACACGGATACACACACACACACACACACACACATACACATGGATAACACACAGACACACGGATAAAACACACACACACTGATAATACACACACACACACAGATAACACACACACACACACGGATAACACACACACTGATAACACACAGATACACAGATAAACACAGACACACAGATAACACACACACAAATAAACACACACAGATAAACACAGATACATACACATACAGACACACAGACAGACACACACAGATATCACACACACACACAGACACAGATAACAGAAACACACACATGCAGAGATCACACGCACACAGAGGGACACATACACACACAGAGGTACACATAGATACACACGTAACACACCCAGGTACACACAGACACACACACAGATATCACACACTGACACACACACAGACAGATACCAGACAGAAACACACACATACAGAGATCATACACACATGTAACACACACAGGGACACATACACACAGAGAGGTATACATAGATACACACGTAACACACACAGGTACACACAGACACACACATGGCAACCAAGACTCCTTGCACACCCCAACAACAGCCAAACTCCACGTCACCCTGGGCCTGGCAGCCTTTCCCACCTCAAGGAGTGCCCATGATTTGGGCAGGTACTCTCCAGGCCTTCACAATGGCCCCTTTCACCACTAGTGACCTCTAGGAATCTGATTTTTTTTTTTTTTGGTCATTCCCTTTATTTAATTTTGGTTTACCTAGAAACAAGTAAACTGAAAAGCAAGAAAACGTGAAAAGGTTCTATTAGCCTTAGAACCTGTTTATGACACGGGGTTATGACTCAGAGCTGTTTGACACTTCCCTACTCTTAAACTGCTGCATTTTTGGCCCTTCCTCATAAGACCCCTCTTCGTGTCTATAAATTGCACCGCCTTGGAAATCTAGAGGGAAGAAYTGACATTAAATCCCACTCTCTCCTCAATTTCTGTCCTCCATTGCCGACATCAGGCCGGATAAAGGATGAGTTGTGGTGGAGACAGAGCAGTCAGCAGCAGTTCCAGGGGTGCCCAGCCCCAGATGTGACCCCAGATGTGAGCCCAGATGTGAGCCCAGATGTGGTGCAGTCCCAGCACAGCCCCAAACACAGCTCACACACACCGAGTGACTGCACAGGATCCTGCTGTATCCAACACATCACTACTGGGCTGGACTCATTTCCACACTAAAGCTTTGCACACACATTCCCTGCAAAGCCTGGGAAAGCCATTTGAGCAGTRCATTTTCAGCACCAGCATCATCACCACCAGCAACATTCCCTGGCCTTAACCACACAAAGGCCAACATGAATTAGAGAGGCCAGGAAAGAACGATTCCTCCCTTCCCTCCCAGTAACACCCCATTCCTGCACATCTGGGAAATGGGAACAGCGCTGGGCACTGCCAGGTGGGCAGTTCAGGTGAAAAGCTGACTCTCGGGCTATTTTTCATGTCTTCCCCGTGTATCCATTCACGTTCCATCTATTTAAGTGCGTGTGAGTTTATGTGTTAATGCCTGCTGACATCCAGGATAAAAATACACAGCACGGTTAGGCAAATACATGGAAATACAGACAGAATCCAATTCCTCGGGCAGACCACACAAAGGCTAAGAAATGAAAAATGCACTCACGCCCTCTGCCACCCCGGCCCAGTGCACGGCCAGAGCTCTCATGGTGGGACTGAAGGCTGGCTGCTGGCTCCCTCTCTCTCCCTTCCCTTTTCTGCTAAGGAGACACTTTGAGCGCCGGCATYGCTCACAATCTGCCTCTGTGATCCACATGCAGGACTGGTAATATGTGTGCTATTTCCCTCTCTCTCCCCCATCAAACCTCCCCCCCAGCGCTCTTGTTCTCATGTTCAGTGGTTATTTTAGCTTAATGTGGTGACATCACAGCTCGCTCAGTGAGTAAAGCCCTGGCTGTGAATACAGAGCGGCTCCACTGATCACTTCCCAACCACAGGATTTACTGAGCTTCGTATTTAGTGCTCATCCCTGCAGCACAGGATGCTCTGTCCTGGCACAGCTCCTGTGGTTTCACAGGGCTTGGGGGGCACAGCAAAGTGTCATCCCCWGGCAGGGAGGGAGACCCAGGACAGACATTGGAATAAGTTCCCTCTTTTTGAGCAGCACAGACAGCAGCAGGGCACTTGTGTGCTGCAGTTCCCCGAAATTAGTGGGGTGGGAGTGCACAGGCTGGAAGGAGATGGTTCTTGGATTGGGGGCAGAGATGCAGCACTGGAAGGAATCTCATTTCTCAGCATCACTGAGGAGCAACCCCCCACCTTGCATTAAAATAAAAATACTCTGTGAATTTTTAAAGCTGAACCCCTCTACGACTCTTCATSTCCCAGTAATTCCTCCACCCCATTATATCGAACCTGCAATAGTCTCAACAGCTTTCATGGTTTTGTTCCATGTTCTTCTAAAATAGGAAACAAAGAAACAGCACATGATATTAGAAAAACTTCACAGCAGAACAGATAAGATGCAGGAGGAGAATAATGCAGTCAAATAAGCTTTCCATTATTAACAACCGTGCCCCGAGGTCTACAAGCACAGTCCCAAAACCTAAATTATCTTAAATCATGAGGTTACCAATAAAGACAGCCTGGGACAGCAGAAGGGGTCTGTGATTTCAGGGGGCTTGCAGACCACATATATATGATTAACATTTTTGCACTACGGTTTATTACTTCGTTATAATATTTTCCATCACAAATGAATAGGTAAAACACCTGGCTATTAAATATAAACCTATCCCTCAGGATGATCAGATTATCACTTGAATTTAAAATCTTTCTGAATTTTTAATAATGCATAACAAATAAGATTATTTATGCACTTTCTTGGCTCTGCTTGCAGGGCTCACGGTGACGTGCAGCCACCTCTCCTGAAATCCAGGTCTGGAG